>NC_061841.1:14874887-14877387 GCF_019202785.1 Penaeus chinensis
GTTTTGTGGGGAGTTGTGGTGGTGTGTGGTGTGGATTTGGGAGGGGTTTGTGTGTTTGTGTTTGTGTGTGTGGTGGTTTTGGTTGGGGGTGTGTGTAGTTTGTTGGTGTGTTTGAAGTGTGTTGGTGGGTGTTTTTGTTTGTAGGGTGTTTGTTGTTGTTGTTTATTTTTGTTTTTGATGAAAGGGGTGTTGTTCTTGTGTGGGGGTGTGTTTTTTGTGGTTGGGTTGTTGTTATTTTTGTTTTTTTTGTGTTTTGGTTTTGGTTTTGAATTGTTAGGGTGTTTGGGTGAGTGGTGTTGGTTGTGTTTTGTGATTTTATGTTATTGGGTGTGTGTTTGTGAGTGTATTGAGTTGTTTGTTTGTTGGTTGGTGGTTTGTTTTGTGGTGTTGTGGTGTTGGTGTTTTTGTGTGGTGTGTGTGTGCGTGTGGTGGTGTGTGTGTGGTGTGGTGTGGGTGTGTGTTTTGTGTGTGGGTGTGTGTGGTGTGGTGTTTTGTGTGTGGTGTGTGTGTAGTGTGTGTGGTGAGTGGTGTGTTGTGTGTGTTGTGGTGTGTGTGTGTGTGGGTGTGTGGTGGGGTGGTGTGGGTGTGGGTGGTGTTGGTGGGATGTGGGTGTGTTTGGTGTGTGTTGTAGTGTGGTGTGTGTGGTGTGTCGTGAGTGACGTGTGTGGGGGTTTTGTGGTGTTTTTGGTCGTGCGTGGTGTGTGTGGTGTGTCGTGTTGTGTGTGGGCTCAGTGTGTGAGGTGTGCTGTGTGTTGGGAGTGTGTGTGTTTTGGGGGTGAGGTGTGGGTGGTGTGCTGTGGGTGTGGTGTGGTGGATCGTGAGTGGTGTGGTGGGTGTGGGCGGTAGTGTGATGAGTGTGTCGTGTGGTGAGTGTGTCGGTGTGGTGTGGTTGTGTGGTAGTGGTGTGTGGTGTGTGTGTGTCGTATGTGTGGTGTGTGTCTGGCTGGTGGTGGGGGGTGTGGTGGTGATGAGTGTGTCGTGTGTGTGTGTGTGTGTGTGTAGTGTGTGTGGTGTTGTGTGTGTGTGTCGAGTGTGTCGAGGGGGTGTGTCGCGTAGGGTGTGCTGTGTTGATGTTGTGTGTGTCGTTTGTGTGGGTGTGGTGTGTGGTAAGTTGGTGTTTGGTGGTAGTGGGTGAGTATGTTGTGTGTGTGGTGAGGGTGTAGTTGTTTTTCGTTCGGGTGTGAGTGGTGCGCGAGTGTGAGAAGTGTGGTGTGGTGCTGTGTGTGGAGTGTGTGTGTATGGGTTGTGGTGTCGTGTGTGTGGTCGTGTGTCGTGGTGGGTGTGGTGTGTGTGTTGTGTTTTGTGTTGTGTGTTTGTGTTTGTATGAGTATTGGTGTGTTTGGAGAGAGGAGTGTGAGTCGTGGGAGATGTGTTTATGTGTGGTGTGAGTGTTTGTAGTGTGTGGGTGTGTGTGTGTGGTGTGAGAGTAGTTGTGTGGTGTGTGTGTGTGAGGTGTGTGGTGTGGTCGTGTGTTGTGGTGTGTGATTATGTGTGTGTATGTGTGTGTGTTGTGTGTGACGATGGGTGTGTGTGGAGAGTGTCAGGTGAGTGATAGTGTGATTCAGAGGTGTGAGAGGTGTGTGCGTGTGTTGTGTGGTGTGTGGAGTGAGTGTGTATGTGTGAGTGGGATGTGTGTGTGTGTTTGTGTGTGTGGTGTGTGTGTTTGTGTGTGTTGGTGTGTGTGTGTTGTTGTGTGTGTTGTGTGTGTTGGGTTGTGTGTGTTGTGATGTGGAGTGGTGTGTGTGTTGTTTGTGTTGTGTTGTTGGGTTTTGTGCTGTGGGTGTGTGTGTGTGTGTGTGGTGGTGTGTGTTGATGTGTGGTGGTTTGGGTTCGGTTGTGTGTTTTGTGATTGTTGTGTGTTGTGTGGTGGGATGTGTGGTGTGTGCTGAGGTGTGTGTGTGTGGTTGTGTGCTTGAGTGTTAGTTGTGTGTGTGTGTGGGGGTGTGGTGTGTGTGTGTGTGGTAGTGTGTGTTGTTGTGTGTGTGCGGTGTGGTTGTGATTGAGGTGTGGTGAGTGTGTTGTGTGTGTGTGTGGTGTGTGTGTGTTGTGAGTGAGGTGTGTGTAGTTGTTGTGTCTGGTGAGTGTGTGATGTGGGTTTGTCTGTGTTTGGGTGTGTGTGGCTGTGTGTGTATTGTGTGTGTGGAGTGTTGTGTTGTTGGTGGGGGGTGGAGGTGTGTGTTTGTGTTTTGTGTGGTGTGTGTGTTGTGTGGGTGTGGACGTTGAGTGTGTTATGTTTGTTGTGGTGTTTGTTGTGTGTGTGTGTGTAGTGTTGGTCGTTTGGTTGTGTTGTTGTGTTTGTGTGTGTTTTTGGTTTGTGTTGAGTGTGTGTGTGGTGCTAGTGGTGTGTTGTGATAGTGGTTTGTTGTTTGTTGTATATTATTTATATGTATATAGTTAATAGAGTTATGTATTTTTGTTGGGTTTGTTATTTATTATCTTGTATTTTATAGATTTATCTTTATAATATAGTTTGTATTCATATGATTATTATTCATTATAT
>NC_061841.1:14882387-14889887 GCF_019202785.1 Penaeus chinensis
GAAGGGAGGGAGGGAGGAGGGAGGGCGGGAGGGTAGGGGAGGGGAGAGAGCGAGGCGGGGGAGGGAGGGAGGGAGGGAGGGAGGGAGGGAGGGAGAGGAGGAGGCGAGGAGAGGGAGAGGGAAGAGGAGAGAGAGAGAGAGAGCGGAAGGGAGGGAGGGATGGGGAGGGAGGGAGGGGGAGGGGAGAAGAGAGTAGGGGTGAGGGAGGGAGGGAGGGAGAGAGAGAGAGAGAGGAAGGGAGGGAGGGGAGGTAGGGAGGGGAGGGAAGAGGCGAGGGGGAGGGAGGGAGGGAGGGAGGAGGGCGGAGGGAGAGGGAGAGAGAGAGAGAGAGAGATGGAGATGGGAGATGCTGAGATGTCTGATTGATGATAATGAGAGAGACTGATGAGACTGGATTTCGAGATGAGAGAGAGGGACCGTGAGAGTGAGAGGGGGGGAGGGAGGGAGTTGGGAGGGGTTTGATTCTGGGAGGCGAGCGACGGAGGGGAGGGTTGGGGGTTGGCCAGAGTGAGGATGGGTAGAGCAGTAGAGTGATGATGGAGGGTTGGTGTGAGGTTCTCTCCGATGTGGTGTGGTGGGTTTGTGGGGGGGAGGGTATGGAATGGCGAGGAAGATCTGGGGAGGTGTTGGAGGGGGGGGGATAGGAGGGACGTGGGGACGGCGGATGGGAAGGAGAATGTTGGGTGGAGGAGGCGGAATGAATTGTAGGTTCGGAGAGGGTATCTGATGATGAGAAGAGGGAGTCATCGACGGGATGGAGGGTCTGGAGGAGAGTTTTGATGTGGGTGTTGGTAGAGGGGACGAGGGAGTGGGAGTGGGTGAGGGAACCTCTGTGTGTACCTGAGAGGGGTACGTAGGTGTCGAGAGGGGATGAAGCTGGGGTCTGACGGTGAGGGATGCCTGGTGCTCGAGACGGGAGTGGGAGTTGATCGTTGGTGGTTGGTGGTGAGGTGAGCTTTATAGAGGGTGTGGGAGTGGATTGAGTAGAGCTGATGGTGAGGGCGATCCGGGGCGGGAGGGACTGAGGGTCGGACCCGTGGTGTTGGAGGAGGTGTAGGGGAGGAGGTGCGAGGGGGCAGGGGGGAAAAAGAGATGGGAGAGGGAGAGGGAGGAGGGGAGAGAGAGTGAGAGGAGAGAATACGAGAGTGAGGAGAGAGAGACCGCGAGAGGAGAGGAGAGAGGAGGAGCAGAGAGGGGGAGGCGAGGGCGGGAGGGAGGGACGGGAGGAGGGAGAGAGGAGAGAGGGAGGGGAGAGGGTGTAGAGGGAGGAGGGAGAGGGAATGAGGAGGCGGGACGAGGGAGAGGGGAAGAGAGAGCGAGAGTGAGTCAGTGAGAATGGGAAACTCTATCAATCAACCATATAAAACCTTGATGCAGTACTGCATCCTAGGATCTCCCAAGTGCCTCTTTCTCCTCCCCTGAGCTGGTGTTGACTACGTAAGGCAGGCGGTTGCTGGAACTCTTGCTATACAAGTCAAGGGCTATGCTTAGTTCAAAAGCACAAATATGAAGGGGGTAAACCTTAGGGGCCAGCGCGGCGCATGACTTCTCGATCAACAATTCAGTTGTACTGCTCTCCCAGTCATGGAAACTTGTTGGTTTGGGGAGTAGTAGCAGAACCAAGGGTACAAGCTCTCTGAAGCCAATCCAGACAGACTAGCCATGCATGGTCCCAACCCACTGCTGGCACTGCTGTTCCCGCCGACTCCTGACTTATCCATTTTCAGAAGGTTCCTGAAATCATATCAAGCCTAAAATTCCTAACCAACATAGAAAAATTCAATAGAGAGATATTCTCAACCTAGCCACTTTACACCCCCCACCCTCACCTCCCTACGCCCTAGCTCCATATATAACTACCTCTGATCTATCGCGGCGAGCGATAGTCTCTATACGGTAGTCTATGCAGATATATAATTCATCTTCTACTCTCTCTCTATGATCTCTCTCTATTACTATATCGTAGATAGATATATGATTCCAATCCTATTCCCACCATCTTACATATTCCCCACACCCCCCAATGTCCCCTACTATTTGAACATATACAAACAATTATACCAAAACATCATCCTCGTTCCAACATAATACATCAAAACAAATATTTCCCCACAACAACCGATCCCAACTAGTAAAAAAACCCCCCTCTACAATAAAACAACTTCCCCCCTATCCACTTCCAATCTTAATATACAACTACCCTACACTATTACACACCATCATCTTCCCTACTCCCACAATAAATAGTCGTAACAATACACATATCACACTTACAAAATATTCCAACTCTATACCCCAAGTAAACCTTTTAAAACAATAACCCCCCAAAAATCCCGTAACCATCTAATCTTACTACAAAAATAATCCCATCCCAAACCGCATCACCCACCACACACCCCAACCACAATCACCATCCCCTACAACCAAACCCCATCCACTCCCACCTACCCACAACTAATACCCTAATCCCAAAAATTTTTATATTTTATTTTTAACAACTTTTTATCTATATACGTATAATTTTCCTACTTCCTATACCACAATTTTCCCCTTTTCCACACTCCCCTACAACCCCACCATTAAAATACACCATACGATTTTTAGCTGGAAGGAAGTCCGCCTCGACATGCTTGTACAACTACTGCCTGAGGTTGGGGAATTGGACGAATTTTATTGAACTTATGAGTAACTTTTTCCCTTAAATATATGCTACTAAAGGGTACCAGAAAGGCATGTACATACATGCCATGTCCACTCTGATTTCAGTCTTATCAATCTTCTATACACATAGATGGCTCTTTAAATGCTTAATCAAAAAGGACTCAGTTACAAGTCCTACATGACTTTAGTTATTTACCCTTTTACATGATTTTCAGCAACCTTTTTACTCCATTTCTATGGTTCTGTGTACTTAAAGTACTGAATAATGAAAACAATACTGATAATAACAATAATAATATCATCAATAGTAGTGGGGGAGGGGGAGAATCTAAACAAAATTGTCATTGAAAAGGGACATTGGGGAAAGGGCAGTCATTCCCCTTTATAAATTTTCCCTTTGGGGCTAAACTTTTGGTTTGGGCCTTTGTGAAAAAAAAATCCAAAAAAAAACTACAAGTGGACAAATTGGGAAAGGCAGCTTTCCTGAAAAAACCCGAAAATTTCCTTGAACCTTTAAATTCCCCGGGTGAAAGTGACCATTATGTCACAGAATAATTTGTCTTGAGAGGCAAGTGGCATGAGCATGTTGTCATGATATAATCTAGCTTGAGAGCTGGGGTGACGATAACTTGCCGTCATGAGAATTTCAGCTGAAGGCCAGGGTGACAGGAAAGACTTGCCATGAGTGCACAAAGCTCTTGAAAGGTGACTAGACTCAATGGGTATTTAGGAAAGAGCTGGCTCCAGGATGCGGTTTCCATGCTCACGAACCTATACCTACCTGCCCTGACCAGTGGTGCAGGTTGTATTACAGAAATTTGAATGTTATGAAAAAAGTAAACAAACACACAAAAACAGTTTTAGTTTTTGTTAATATTATTGTAACAAGTTACAGTTATTATTATAGACTACCTAAAGAGATGATATGGAGCCTATGCAAGCAAGTCTCCTACCATCTTGGCAAAGCAAAAAAGCTAAAAAAAAAAATTAAGCAGAAAAAGAGAAAATAACATTGCAAAGGGGAGGCATGGAGTCTTGTCACCTGGCCTCCAAGCCACACACTTATCGGAGTGGCCACTCAATTAAGTCTAATGCCCATATTTTGGCCCATGTGATGGCAGCAAAGCATCTGGATCCAATTGGTTAATTGTGTTCAGAAATCATTCAATAATCATCATTCAAGCAGATCTGATGAGAACTTATATTATAAGACAAGACAAACCCTTTTCATACGTTTTGCATAAAGTTCCAAGAAAAGCAATAGAAGCAACAGTACAGCACAGCACAACTGACTCTTCCCAGTTTCCCAAAATAAAGCAAAACAAAAAGACAAATATACGCAAGTAATAAATAAAAACAAAGTGCCTATCTGCCCAGATAACAACAAATATATAAATGTGAAAAAAAAATAAAGAAAACATAAAAAGTAAAAAAAAAAAAAAAAAAAAAAAAAAAAAAAAAAATTAAAACAAGCAAACAAAAATACAAGTACACCAACAGAAATAAACATACACAAACAAAATGAAGCTGTAGAAGAAGAAAGCAGGAAAGAAGCGAAAGCAAAAGAAAGTTGACAGCCAGAGAACCAACTTTAGCGCAAGCCATTCACTCTGCCTCTGGCCTCTCCCTCTCCCTGGATACCCACCTTTCTGTTGTGGTGTGAGCTCGTCCCCTGAAGATGTTCCCAGGTCCTGGAGCTGGCCGCGTGCTGCTGCCTCGATCAGCGCCACAATGCCTGGGGAACGGCACACGTCACGGGGGGTCTTGCCACGACGGTTCACCACATTTACTCCAGCCCCGCACCTTAACAGTAAGCGCACCAGCTGCAAGGTAAACAGTGAGAGTAATAACTTTGCAACTATATAAAATGTAAACCTATTATCAAATAAAATAATGATGAGACACACACACATAAAAAAAGAGAAGATGAGGGAAAATATATTCATGGTCACATTTTGAATTGACTATAATAAAAAGGAAGTTGAAGAGATTATTTTTCCCCCTACAAAGAACAATGCCTAGGGAAAAATAATCAGATTTTATAAGAAAAAGGAAAAGAAAGAAAAGAGGAAAAAGATATGACTAAGACTTGCCTTAAAGTGATTGTTGACGCATGCATCGTGTAGTGGAGTGTCGTTGTCAAGTCCTTTGGCATCTACGTCTGCCCCCGCTTCAATCAACAACTTTGACACTCCGTAGAAGCCTCGATTGCAAGCCTCATGTAATGCACTCCAACCTGAGTGGGAAAATAAACTGATTTATAGAGAATGCTCAAAGATCTTCAAGGAAAAATAGATAGAAATAGAAATAGTAATTAAACAAACAAACACATGTGCATGCATGCGTAACATTCATATATTAGCCTCATTTGGTATTTTCGTATTACTATTGTCTTTTACTACATACATGCCATTAGCCATTACACAAGAGTATAATTCACAGCAGCACAGCTTCACAAGGCCCTAGATGGGCTTTCCATTTATTTCCGTAAAGCATTATTCTAAGTATAGAACTCATCTTTCATGAAAGCCATGGAGAAATACCAAACAATTGCAAAAACAAAAATTCTCCATGCTTAACTGCTTAGCTTTCAGAAACCTTCCAATCTTTACTGTTCTGTAAATACAACTTTACAAAAAGCATTCCGTTTTGTCTATCCTTACCTCTATCTCCATATTAATATAAGAGGGTTAAGAGGGAGGAAAGGGGAAGAAATTGAGATAAATAAATAAATAATTAAAATAACAATAATTATCTAGACTAGGACCACATCAACCAATAATAAGCCACCACTTTTCATGCTCTGATAACAGCTTGGATAATTACCATAAAAAGTAAAAATAATCAAGACAGATTTCAGTTAATAAAGAAAATATTCTAAAATATATAATCTATTTTATCACACCCTCTCACACACATACTTTCATTCTTAACAAAATGATATCAATCATCAATCCATTTAATGTTTGTATTAGAGTGAATTAGTGCACTATATTAAAACTGATAATAGTCTGCAAACACATTACAGACAAATATAATCTACAAAAGAAATCTATCCAAGTCATAATATGCTTGAGCAAAATTAAAAAGAAAAGTATCAAATCCTTGAACATGTATCTCAAAATCAAAGAGAAGAGTGTAACTGAATAAGCATTGTCCATGCCGACCTTTCTGAACACGAGGGAAATTGTCCACCTTCTAAGAACCACTGGAAGAGATATCTCCCTCTCCTAAACACCATGTTAAGCAAAATGTTCAGGCACCAAAAATATGCTGGAGAGAAGCAAGAGAGGTTTTGTCATACACCCAGTGGAGTCAATTATTGAATCAACCCCTTGGTGACGGGTGAAAAAAAAAAAAAAAAAACTACACTGGCGATCAATGGCAACGTGCCGACTTTGAGCGCGGGAATTCGGTACATCAAGCCGAATCACCGGTGCTTTGGCACGCTGCCGCACGCCACATTTCAAGTGTTTGTTTTGACGTCTATAGACGTGACCCGTCGTTAAGGGGTTAATGAAATCCAGGATAACAAAGGATGCCAGTTACATATTTTTAACAGCTAAAATAAATACATGGTTAATGTTACTGAGAGCAATGAACAAGGGTATAAGGAAATGAACAATGCCATCTTGCAGAGCATAGAGTGAAATTATGTAAATATGTGCTGCATGCCTCCACTCAGAGACAAAGTCCACAACACCATCACACAGCCAGAGATCTTAATGTCGCTTTTCTATAATTAGGCACATAGTGCTGATAAACGGGGTATACAGGGGCTTGCCCCCTGTCTAGGAAATAAATAGAAGGTAAGAAAGGTTCAGTTAGGTTAGGAATTTTGGGTTTGCATGATAGCCTGGTTTAGGCCCTTCATCTCTGGAGGGTGCGTCACTCTCAGTAACAACTAACGAATAAGTAAATGCTTGCTGATAATCAAACATTTCACACTGGTTCAAAATCACAAAATTATCACTGTTGTAACTCACAAAGAAATCTCAGTAAGTTGGCTTTAAAAGTTAACCAAACACGACCAAAAACAGGATACAATCAAAAGCCTAAAAGCCAATTACCGAAAAACAAGAGAAAGCGAACATCACAATGCAACAAAGCAGCAAGCAGCCCAAGCCCAGGACTCCACCTCGGTGACTCTTTCTCAAGACAGGCCGCGAGTCTTCACAGAAAATCGTGCCCCAATTCTGCTTTGTAGAGCCTTATCACTTTTTAAGAATCGACATGCAGAGCCCCACGCCAGCTGAAAAGAAGAACAGCAGCACAAACCCAAAATCCACGCCACATAGGCCTACGCCAAGACACCTCCTCCCCTCCCACCCCCCTACCCCTCGCTCCTCCTCCTCCTTCATTCCTCCCTTATTATCCATCATTTCCTACTTCTCCTCCAGTTCCCCGATTCCGGCCAATGGCCCCTCACTGCCGCCTCGCTCTCGTGGGTCTCCGGAGGCTGGAAAGAGGTGGAAAACGCCCCGAAAGCGCACGCCGACCAGAACTTACGTGGAAGAAAAACAACATCGAAAACAACGCACCGTTCAGGAGTCTCGCTGCGTCCGAGTTCGATTACGACCTCCAAACGGAGCTAAATTATCCGCTTTCCCTTCGTGAGACCATCACCATATTGCAAAAATCGCTTTAAGTCTTTCTAGAAACATTCAAATTCTATTCAACCGTTAAAACTCACAAACGAATGCGACTTTTCGTTCGGCTGCGAACGCGCTCGGAAATTTCCCGTTTTCTCTCCACCTCCTCGAAATCCCGTTTTCTTTTCCGCGTGACCTTGAGGGTGCGGCTTCGGGGGGGGGGGGGGGGGGGAGCCACTCCTCTACT
>NC_061841.1:14899887-14907387 GCF_019202785.1 Penaeus chinensis
GACATTTGCATGAGAAGGGCAATTTGCTGCCGTTCCGACATGGGCATGACCGGGCGGTTGGGGGTGTGGTGGGTTGAAGGTGCTACATCTTCAGCCCCCCACCCCCCTTCAAGCAATTTCCCAGCTCCCCCCACGTTGCCACTGCACCCTCCTATCCCAAGGCTAGAGTTGTTATTGTGGTGGTTGTTGGCGGCAACCCCACCTTTCCGCTGGCCTCCAATGCTGTTTACACTGAAGCTCTCCGGGTAGCCCAGGGCCTCGCCTTGCTTGGCCCTTAATTTGCCATCGGCTGTTTGGAAGTGGGGAGCAAGGCAATGAATAACAATAATGATAAGAATAATAGTAATAATAATAACAATAATCATAGAAATCAAATAATAATTACAAAATTTATGTAAAAAAACAACAAAATGAAACAACAACAATAAGTGTTCACCTGGCTCATTTTCTTTCTGTTCTTTGCTGGCACTGAAAAGTTTTCTCTTGGAGCTGACTGGCCTCACCATTGTGGTCTCCCATTAGGCTGCAGAAGCAAAGCAATAAACAAGAATTAAGATCAGAAATGGAGAGAGAAAAGTGTTACATTCTTCTCAAGGGAAAATTAAACAACAAATATCTATATTCCGGTAATAACATAAATTACATACAAAATATACTGTATTATCACAGTTGAGGCAACCATCAAATCATGAATTAAAGAATAAACTAAAGTGCAAAAAGTTCATCAATAGCATGGTGGGGGATAAAAAACAACCACACATCAGACCAAACATTCTAATGCTGTACATGTATAATTCCTTCTTTACTTAACATATGCATAATGTGCTTTCACTGAGCAATATCAGTTATACATACATGCATACACTTAAAAAAACTTTTGAATTTACACATAAGCCCATACTTATACCAGATCAGAAAACCTGAAGATGTCCAGGCATGGAGTGGCACAATTAAATGTATATCTGTCCTTGCCTAACTTCCTAAAAAAATTATCTACCATTTTTGCGTTAACGATCCAGCACAGCACACTACAGCGTATATGATATTTTCATGTTCAATGTAAAGATAACTGTTGTAAAGTCATGGCTCAGTTTTTTGTTACATCAATCAAACCAAGCAAAAATGTATTCTTATAGGCTAAAAGATTTGCATGCCATGTTTTATAGATATAAACTATATGACACACAGGCATAAAAGGTACCAAAATTCTGGGGGGAAAAAAAGTGTAAACTTACAGTTTCCACCTTATATTTTTCTGCTCAAAACAGTTAACCTACATGCCCCGGATTTATGTTCTATCTGTTGTATTTTTTTGTGAATGTGGTTACATACAGATGGCTCCACATGTACACAGCCGGCAAGAAGTCTATTAGTAGCCCTTGTGACTGATCCTGATTTCCTCATTCCTTGAGTTGGCGGGAAAATGTGTTTTTCTTTTTAATACAGTTGGCATCAATACTGTTAATATTGTTATTGATGTTATAATTATCAAATTGTTATTAAAATCTCAATAACATTTAAGGTAATGAAATAATGCAAAAGACCTTTTCCAAAAGTCGAGGAAAAGGGTTAATGGGTGAGATAGGTAAGACTAATAACCAACTCCTTGGTGACAGCACTTGTATAGCCATCTATGCGTAAATCCAATAAATAAACTTGTACTACATTAGGCAAGGCATGTATTCTTGCCATAGTTGGCAATTGGGTTAATGGGCCCTACGACCCCATCTCTCAATTTCTTCTCACAATAAATGCACAGAGGTCTAGATGATCTCCACTTATAATACTCAGCACCAAATTACATATTATTTTTGAATGAGAAAATCTAGTCTCTTTGCTTCCCAATTAACCCCTATGTTCCAGGTGACGTGACCATCACATCATGAAAAAAATTTGGCTAGAGGGCTGGGTGATATGAACAAGCCATCATGAGAAAATTTGGCTGAGGGCCGAAGTGATGGGAATATGCCACCATGAGACTCCATACACAGCTGAAGGCCAGGGTGATGAGAATGACTCTCAATGAGTGCACAAGGCTCTCAGAGGCTGATTAGACTCAGTGAGCATTTGAAGGGGCTCTTCACTATGTCTATACTCAAAATCCAATTCCTGCCCACTATGATTGGCAATACAGGTTGTATTATAGAAAAAAAAGTTACTTATTAATATTATTATTACTGCACTGAGCGTCAGACTACCTAGAGAGATGATACGGTCTATTGCCATCTGGATACAGTTTATCATTTGACAAATATAGACATTGAAAAATAGCAAAAAAACAAAGCTACTTATTCAGAAAAAGAGATAACATCACAAAATGGAAGCAAGGAATCTTGAGACCACACATGAGCATTTGTATACACATGGTCTACAAGCCACTCAAGTAAACCTAATGCCCACATTTTGGGCCACATGTGGGCAGTGAAGCACCTGTTAGCAGTGGTGCAATGAATGCATGCAAGTGCATAAAGTTTGAAGTTTGTTCTGGTAATAATAATAATAATGATAAAACACATGCAACAGAGATTAATATATAAGTGTATGCAGGCCCATACACTATATTTTTCTTTTACAAATTTGAGGGCAAATTTAAAGAATTTTTGATGCCTGGAGAACATAGGCTCATACTGTACTACATCAAAATAATTTATATACACACACATACATAAAGGCCTATAAACATTCTATCAAAATGTTTTACGGTCTGAATCCTAGGTGTGATTAACCCGTTGCTGCTGGGTACTTGTACTAGTCAATGTGGATTTGTTTTGTGAATATTGTTTACACACAGATGGCTCCACAAGTGCTCAGTCATTAAGGAGGCCCTACATGACAACCTGTTTTTTCTTTGGTATTAATGTTGATGGTCGTATCATCATCATTATTAACACAACAATTATTAAAACATCATTAACCCAATGCCAATGACTGATCCTGATTTTCCCATTCCTTGAATTGGCAGGAAAATGCATTTTTCTTTCTTGACATTGTTATCATTCTTATTGATATTTTGATTATGAAATTGTTATCAAAATATTAATAACATCAGAGACAATAAAATAATAGAAGTGAAGCTTTCAAAAAATGAAGGAAAAGGGTAAACAGATGAGATAGGTAAGCCTCATACCAAACTCCTTGGGGACTAAGCACTTGAAGAGCCATCTATTTGTAAAGACAACAGATAAAACTTTCATTACAGTGGGCATGGCATTGTAGTCTTGCCACCCAAACTCACTGGGTTAAAATAACAGAAAAAAAAAAAAAATATGTATATATATATAAATAAATAATCTGTGTAAGCATACAGAATCATTCAAATCAGAGTGGAAATGGCATATAGATACATGTCATCTCTAGCAGCACTGAGTTAAAACTCCAATTAAAAATTATAAGGTGTATAAAAATTTTAATGATCTCTTTACTTCTATACATATAATGAGATTTACTTGGTAATATTTTATCTCTTTATCTCAAACAATGGTACTCCTGCATCAAGATAAGTAACACTTGACAATATCTCTTTATCTTAAACCTTTGTCTACTTATTTTGGATACCAATATTTCTCACAAAGCACAAATTCTCTACAATAAGAGAGAGAGATAGAGAGAGAGAGAGAGAGAGAGAGAGAGAGAGAGAGAGAGAGAGAGAGAGAGAGAGAGAGAGAGAGAGAGAGAGAGAGAGAGAGAGAGAGAGAGTGTGTGTGTGTCATAAGTAACAATTTCAGAATTATCATTCATTTCTTATTGCTTTTCTCTAATGTTTTATTAATGCTCAATTAGTTGCCTCCCCAATACAAAATGGAGTTGAATGAATGACAACTTTTACATGACAAACTCCCTTGCTTGCAAAGGGCCGGTGCCCTTTCACAAAGAAATTTTATGAGGCAGGTAAAGGCCATTAACCTGAGTAGATACCCATCCTATTTTTTTCTCATTATCTTGTTAATGCTCACAAATCTAGTAATGCATCTCTGGATATGTTAGAAAGATAAATTTACACATACTGTAAAATATAACCAGTGTTTAATAATAAAAAAAAAAAAAAAAAAAAGAAAGAAGAAAAACTGTTCGACAATTTTTTTCCTTTTATGACTTACCCATTGTGTACTTTAGTAATTTGGGGTAAGTTAGGCCAATAAGAATACCAAGAGAATAATAACAAGAATAATGCTAATCTATCAGGAGCGGAAAGCATTCAAAGAAAAAGGATATGATAGGACTAGGAGAAGGCAGAGGAGAATGAGAGAGAGAGAGAGAGAGAGAGAGAGAGAGAGAGAGAGAGAGAGAGAGAGAGAGAGAGAGAGAGAGAGAGAGAGAGAGAGAGAGAGAGAGCATGATTCTTTTAACATGCACAAAATGAGGAAGAAGTGCGAAAACGAACAAAAGAACACGAATAAGAAAATAATTTTGATTATCAATTATCAAACAAAAGATGAAAATAATAATACTGACAAAACAACAACAACAATAATATCAATAATAACCATAATAATAACAAACATAAACATAAGCAATAATAATAATAATAATCAAAATAATAATAATAATATCAGTAACAATAATAATAACAAAATAATAAACAATATTAATAATTTTTTTACAGAATATGGAATGACGATAATAATGCAAATCTTCATAAACTTTCGCTTTCTTCTTTTAAAAAAATAATTTCCTTGCAGGTAGAAAATATATAAAAATCAGGAAACCACTTAGCAACATCAAAGTTGTTACAAAAGCAAAATGAAATACACAGGGAAACACACCACATGCCGCCAGGGAAAATGAATAAAAAATGGGGAAAAGGCTGTGCTAATTTTTTATACTTTTGTGAAATGTTTTTGCACATATATGGCTCTACTAGTGTTCAGCCACGAAGGAGTCAATTAATAGGCCTTGTGACCTTACCTAATTTCACCATTCCTTGATTTGACAGAAAAAACACATTTTTTACTAATGCTATAAATATTGATGGTGTTATTTTTATCATAGAAATTATAATTACTATAATATAAACATTAGTAACAGCAAAATAAGATAATGTAAAATATTTTCATTAATCAAGGAAAAGGGTAAATGGGCAAGACAGGGAGTTCTCGTCATTGGCTAAATGGTGACTTAGTACAAGTGTAGCCATCTATGTGTAAAACAATTATACAAGTAAACTCACAGTGGGCATGGCATGTGCGTACATGCCATACTTGTCTGCATTGGGTAAAAAGTTATTTATTACTTTTTCACCAGAACAGTGTCACTGAAAATATGTCTGTACCAGGCACTGGTGAAAATCAGTGAAGTCATGAAACATTAAAGGGCAGGTTATGACATTAAAATGCAGACATTAAACCATTCACAGATAATAAAACACACACATACTGATGTTCACTCATAACTTGCTACTTACAGAACCTGAACTACACAGGGCCATGATAAGATCAAGGTTCTGGCCAGACCTTTATCATTAACTAATACCTCCTCCCTGCACAGAAAAACAAAACACAATAATTCTGCAGTCAAATCCTTACAGCTTTATCTTTTATCTTTTTATCTTAAACTCTCATGTATTCTCTAACATCTAAAAAGTATATCCTTTTCATTTTATCACACTGGTACCTCTTTAACATCTTATGGCATACGTAAATAAATTAACTTTGCAAGATAAAAGGCAAACAGAATGTTTTGCATTCACTCATTCTAAATGCTTCATCTCCATAAAATTGTCTTTCTCAGTCTATAAAGCCAGCCTATGTGCATAAATATTCAGTAATATTTCTTACTTCATGCCTATCTCATTCAACTACCATTCACTGTCCACAGGTTAGTTCTCCCTTTGATTTAACCTCCATTACTTCCCTTACTCTCTCATCCTCTTTTCTATTACTATGAATATCTGACCGTTTAATGAGGACTCTTACAAATGGAGAACAAAACTGCATCAGTCTAAAAGCTCTGTCACTTGGCTCAACAATGTGGTATTTGATGTGGGAAATATAAGATGTAGACTACATGGATGCTTTACAAAACACTGCAGGCATGTTTTTCTCTTTTTAGAAATGCAGCTTTGATGATTTCTGAAAGTTTGTTGATATTTGCCAAAACAAGGAAGGATAAGGGAACCTCTAGTCATCTAAATGTATATTTCTCCTTAGGTATTCCTAAAGGACACCATCCTTTTTTTAAGACACAGGGTAATAAACCCCATACCCCTTTACTCTCGCCTTAGTACATGCCCACATCTTGATTTTTTTTTTTTTATATATAATGTTCAAATAATGTGAAACAAAGGTATAAACTGAAAAAATGGCTACTTCCTGACACTTCGAACCTTGCTTTTTACCCCTCCTCATCTCTATCTTTTCTGAGAAATTGGTTTAAATCAAAATTACAGGATATGGGTGACATGGCTATCACATCATGAAAAAATGGGCTGCGGGCCAGGTGGTACAAGTGTGCCATCATGGAAAAAATCTGTCTGAGGGCTTGGGTGACAAAAATCTGCCTTGACAATTTCTGCTGGTGGCCAGGGGGACAGGAGTGACTTATCCTGAGAGCACAAAGACTCAGTGAACATTTAGGAAGGGGCTCTTGCATTATTTCCATGGCTTATTGACAATGGCATATACAATCTGTAGCCACATGTGGAAGAGTGCTGGCTTCGTGGAGGACACTCTTTCCATCCTCAGGTTCCTATTCCTGTTACTTATTGTTATTATTATTACACAGAGTTATAAACTACCTACAGGGATATTATGGAGTCTGCTCAATGAAAAGTCTTTTCCCATATTGATACAGCACAACAAATGAAAAATATAGCTCTTGGAAAATGACTTAACAAAAAACACTTATGCAGAAAAATAATTAACAGGGGAAGCAGGAAACCTTGATACTGCATTATGTGTATTCCTGTGGGCATGGCTTACAAGTACACACTCGGGATAGCAAGTCTAATGCCAGGATTTTGGTCCATGTATGGTGCCAGCCCCCCTTTCCACACAAAAGGGTGGGTGTTTTGAGAGATTTTCACTCATCTATGTGAAAACCAGATAATTTTTAAAATCTTTCAAATGAACTAACCTGATGCTTAAATAAAATATTACTCTTATCTAAGCTACCAGGGTCATTGTCACTAATGTTGGTTTCTAAACTGAGAGAAATTTGTTTTTAATTGTTATCCTTTCCTCTGAAAGCAGTCACCTCACTTCCTGGCAAAAACTACATTAAGACATTCAGTTTCTAACTAAAAACCAATCAAAACTTGCCTCTGATCAATAGGACAATCATAGGTACAGGAAGTTTTATTTCACTTACTGAACCAAATCATTTGGGTTTGTTAGTGCTTTTGCGAACACCCCAGACAAAGGCAACAGTGGACGTGGCATGGCATGCCAGTCAGCAATGGGTTAACTGTGTTATTTTGGTTATACATTCAAGGAGTACCCTGGCAATTTCTCATCAAATTTTGGTGCAGTCCAAAATCTATCCAGAATATGCACAACAGTTGTT
>NC_061841.1:14917387-14919887 GCF_019202785.1 Penaeus chinensis
ATGGTCCGTGAGTGCCGTCACAATGGCTATTGGCTGCGTATATCCTCTCATCACTCCTGTTGCTGTTAGACACTGGTTCTGACACTCAGCTTCCCCTTGTTGGACTCCGTGGTGGGTGGGGGCGTGAGAGGATGAAGCACTTACCAATTCATGGAAAAAACAATCAAACACCCCCCACAGACTGAACTTACAGTTGACGAACCGCGCAAGGCCCAGACCACGGTAGTCACCATGAAGGCATATGCGCCTTCCGGTGGCAAAAGAAAGCCCCAAGCACAGGATGACACTGTCACCCCTGCTGCTAAGGTGGACAAGACCGAAGCCAATGGGTCTGTCCACCGAATAGTCAAAGATCTTGACTCGCGAGCTGGCCTCTCCAGGCCAGCAGCTAAGCCAGGGAGGCCCCTGAGTTCACAGACGGCCTCCCCGACTGAGAGGGGAGAGCAGGCTAAACCAGCCGCATCAGCTCCTGCCTCCTCAAACAAGCCCGAAAGCCGAAAGGGCGGGCCGAAGCGTCCGAGGCCGGATACCGACTCTGATGAAGAGTCGGGACCCCCTAAACGCTTCACCCAGTTCAAAGTGCCAGCTAAACCCGAAGGCTTCGACAATGCCTACCAATTGGTCAGGGCATTGGAGTTGCAACGGAAAATCAGTCCACAGTAACAAGACGGCTGAGAGGATGGTACTAAACCGGCTTCAATGGAAAACGGGACCCCCGCACGAACACCTTCACGGGTTCACAAGGGGCATGGGCACAGCACACAGCTTAGCCACGCTCTTAAGCACAATCAGTAAGGGCCCAGCTGTGGTGGTATTCCTTGACCTGGAGAAGGCTTTTGAACTGGCAAGTCCGCTTGCCATTCAGGAAAGCCTGATCCAGAAGGGAATCAGAGGAAAGCTCTTGGCTTGGATAGGTGACTACTTCAGGAACAGGACTGCCAATGTCAAATTCCAGGGTCACCTATCGCAGCACATGCCGCTCGAAAATGGAACGCCACAGGGTGGGGTTCTCAGTCCAGCCCTATTCAACACTTTAATGTCCTGCATCCTCAACATAAACCTCCCAGTGGGGTGCCAGATCATCTCGTATGCAGACGATCTCGCTATCACCTCCACTGGACCACGCAGCCAGAATAAAGCCCAGCGTTGTCTGGACCTCGTGTCAGAGGAGTGTTGTAGGACGGGACTAAAGATCTCTGCTGCCAAATCCAAAGCCATGGCTTTGAGACAGAGAGTTCGAGGCACAAGACTGAAAATCCAGGGAGTGGAATTAGAATGGGTCAAGGACTACCTATACCTTGGGGTAAGGATAGACCGGACCCTCTCCTTCCATAAGGAGGTTCAGTACCTGGTTGACCGAACCAAAGCAAGACTGTCTGTCATGAGAGCAATGACTGGGAGACGCATAGGGGCCAGACACAAAGTACTAAGATCATTCTATGTACATGCTGTCCGGCCCATTGTGGACTATGCCTCAGTCGCTCTAATTGCTGCAAAGAAAAAGCACACAGACAAATTAGAAACAGTCCAAAATGAAGCTGCCAGGATCATTCTGGGTGCCCCGAGGTGGACGAAGGTCCTCAACCTCCTGATGGAGGCAAACCTTCTCCCCCTGGACTCACGAATCGATCTAACGGCAACACAATTTCTGTCAAAGGTCATCCAGGCTCCCAGGAACACAAGCCTAAGACAAAAATTAGTCAGATGCCTCGAACAAGACAACGAGCTCGTTGCAAACAACTCCTGGCTGCCTCATACAGCCAGGGTGTTGATACGCCATCAGCTCAAAGAACAGCTTCTTGCTAAGGGCATGGACTCCCCCCACCCCGACTTTGCCGAAGCCCCGCCGTGGGCACTGAGCCTGATAGAGTTCAACATAATGAACCTGTCAATGAAAAAGAGCCTATACCCCATGCCTAGCCTAAAGGCAGAAGCCCACAGGGTCATTGCAGCCATCACTCCTCCGGGTAGTAGAACATACTACACGGATGGATCGGTCGATCCCTTGAGCCACACTGCAGGCGCCGGCTTTGCAGCTAGGGATGCCACGCGATCCATGAGGGTAACAGACAACGCCTTCTCGCTACAGGCAGAGGCAGTTGCAATCATGGGAGCCCTAGGCCACGCGTCCCTAAGGGAAGGACACGTGGTCATACACACAGACTCCAGGGCAGCCATTGACTGTCTTCAGCACAGCTCACCCACAGACAACATCTACCTACTGACCACGATTCTCACAATGGCACAGAGAATTCTTGCTCAGGGTAGAAGAATTATCATCAATTGGGTCCCAAGCCACATCGGCATCAGAGGGAACGAGCTTGCTGACAGACTAGCCGCCGCTGGCAGGGGTATGCCCCCAAATCCCATGACGATAAAACCGAGCCGAAAATCACTTATGGAGAAGTGTGCCTTGGTCGGTCGTACCTTCCTACGGCAGCTCCACAGAGAGGAAACGAGAACCTCCCCCTCGGCCAGCTGGTACTCAGACGCCACAGGC
>NC_061841.1:14922387-14924887 GCF_019202785.1 Penaeus chinensis
ACAGAGAGCATGGGCAAGGATGGTCTTGTGCGACCACATAAAAAGCATCAGTTTAGACTTCTCGGACTCTAGAAAACCGAGGAACACGACACGTGACATTAAAAGGATGTTAATGGTCATCGTGCATACAATGATTGATCAGTGTTTGAACAATAACAGATTAGTGTTCGTAACGACAACAAACATTCCATCTACAGATTGGTCACCACCAAAACATCCACACCCTTTGTGAAATTTTTCCACAAACCAAATCACCAAGGCACCCAGACACACAACGAACCAGCTGTGATCAATCAAGATATCATCGAAAACAAGATCGACTTGCTGATTGCAATGTTTTGTGACCAGCTGTCTACCATCAGCAGATTGCTTGGCCAAGACGTGATGCCTACTCAGAAGCAGGAATGCCAAGAGGAAGCATCACTCACGGCAGATTCGCCCCCCTCCCTCCAAACCCGTCCTCCTTCCACTCCCCTGCCCACGACCAGTCCCCCTACCAACCCTTCCCTTTCGCATCCCCTCTTTATACCTCCACCTTGCAAAATCACGAACACTTACATAACCTTTCTCCCCATAAAACCTCTACGCCTGTGCCCACCACCCTTGCGAGCACCATACCCGCATCCTCCCCTCCCTCTCCACCCGCCCCTAGCCCGCCGACCCACGACCTTGCTGCCGAGCCAGCTCCCCCTCGCCCGGCACCACGCCCAGCACCATGCAAGCGCCTTCCCAACAGCGCTGAGGCATCGGTTCCTGGACTGAGCTATATCAAGAACAACAAGAGGAAGAAGAACAAAGAAAAAATCTTCCACCCAACCGCCAGTGGGATGACGCAATACTTCTCCAGGAGTCCCTGCCCCTCAACTACCCTCTCACCACCTCAAGTGCCCACGGTCATTGTCAACCGGAAGCGCAACAAACAAACGAGCAAGACAAGGAAGGTTCGTCACCGCCACTTCCAGAAAAGGGAGAAGAAAAGCACGCGAGGAGCGCCAAACATCCAAACCACTACAAGGTGCAGAACGCCCCCAGGTAGTGTACTTATACATCACAAGTTGTCGCCCTGACACAGAGGAAGAAGACATAGAAGAATTGTTTTGCCCAAAGGTTTGGAAACATATCAAATGCAAAAGCATATAAGACAAACATGACACATCAATTTTATTTTAGTTTCACAGTAACAATCAGAGGCAAATATATACATCCAGAACTCTTCACAAATTTTTAGGTATTTTCCATAAAAATATAAAAGTATTTTTGAACAAAAACAAGTACAAAAACAACCAGTTTGTTTGACACCGTCACACAGTCAGCAAGACCAAAGTTCACATCATGCTGTACAATCAATTTCGCCTTGATCACTTTGGAGAAATTGAAATGATGATCACGGAGAGAAATATCGACATCCTTTGCATTAGTGAAATATGGCTTCATGAAGAAACGTCAAGTGATGTGATGCAGGGCGCGGTGGAGGAGTATGCATATACTCTTAAATCAAATGAAATCTCCACTACAGCTGTAAATAATACAGCTGTAGAAAACATGAATTCCTCCTTCATTATTGGTAGAATCTATAGACACCCTCATGCTACAGCTGAATCGTTTGACTACCTCGAATATGTTTTTAGAGAAATATTAATGAAAAAAAACCTTTTTTTCATCTTGGGTGACTTAAACGATGACCTGAACAAATCAAATGCAAAGTTAGCTGGGATCATTAAGAAAAGGCAAATTAAAACAACTTATAAATAAACCTACCAGGATCACAGAAAACACCTCATCCGTACTAGACGCCATTATATCAAACATATCTGATCTCAAAACCTATACTGACGTTATACCTTGTCAAACTGCAGACCACGAACTATTAGCTATGACAGTAAATAGATGATGTTAAGAGACAAGTAGACATTGTTGCAAATCAATTATCAACATTCTTGGAGTCCAATCACCTTATTTCCGAAACGTAGCATGGGTTTAGAAGTAAGCTATCCACTGAAACAGTCTTATTAATCCCAAACAAAATTTATGATAACATAGTTAAGAATCAAATAAATCTACTCACGCTGTGTGATCTGACAGTGTCAGCCTTGAAATCTTGCTTAACAAAATGAAAAATCATGAAACTGGCAACTAATGGTTCAGAAGTTATCTATTAGTTGCATCATAGGATACAGGAATAATTTTCCTGTGAAGGTAATTATTGAAAACATACAAACAACGCAGGAAAGATTTTCCTGTAAAATAATAGTTCATTATCATCGTGTGGATTCAGAAATCATCACGACGTTGCTTAATATGAAGACGAATTAAATGCTGAAGGTAGACAGAACCACAGAGAAATGAGAGTCCCTAGAAGGGAAAAGTTAGGCAAACCACAGGGCATGAGTGAGGCGAGGCGCCCGCAGAGTGAGAGGGAGACAGGTGTCAGCTGAGGGGAGATCTCGTTTTCTATGAGGGGAGGAACACAGGTGTTCGTGAGAGCGAGAGGAAATCAGAC
>NC_061841.1:14929887-14942387 GCF_019202785.1 Penaeus chinensis
AAAATAACACCATCGATATTCATAGCATTAGTAAAAACAAACAAACAAAAAAAAAGGTTTTCCCGCTAATCTAAGGGAAGGTGAAATCAGGTAAAGTCACAAGGTCTACTAATTGACTCCTTTGTGGCTAAGCACTAACAGAGCCATCTATGTGCAGAGATATTTCCCAAAAAATGAGCACAGCATTTTCCCGGTGGAATTGAGTTAATATAAAAAGGATACACAAACAATGAATGAAATACTGGCTTTATTGCTCATGCTAAGGAGTAAGACTTCTTGGCATAATTTTGAAGCAGATGAACATTTTTTTTTTTTCTTTTTTTTTAGTGGAATCAAAGTATGCAAAACAAGCTGGCACAAAACTTCATATAAAAATTGTTAACAAAATTATAAAAAGTATATCTTATTAGGGTTATGGTTACCAAAAAAATAAAATAAAAAACAAAAAATAAAATAAATAATACAAATGGAGTATGATTACAATAATAATAATAATGAAACAGAGGAAAAAAATTATTGCACGCACACACACATGCTCAAAAACTAAAAACAAAATAAAGCTCGTTGAATACATACAAAAGATGGAGGTGTTCTAGATGGAATGTGGTGCAATCTTCACTTGTTTTTCCCCCCCTTAAGACTTAGCTTTCAAGTGAGTGTAAATGGGTTTGGCACTCATAAATGTCACTGATCAACCTTGGTGCCGAGACATGTCAAGGCATTGGGCAGAGTGCCTCTTCCTTAGTCTCAAGAGATGGATGGGATAGGGGGTGGTTTGAGGGCTAGGGGGGGGGGGGGGACATAATGGCCAACAACAACAGTCTAACATCTGTACCCAAAATGTACACTTACAAAAATAAGAACCATTCCCTATACACCTGCGAGGGCTGAACATTCGAACTGTGTATATACTCTTCAATGCCTGTCTTCACAAAATGTCTTGAACTTAGGACATAACTTGTTATCACACATATCATCTGAAATTCATAACATGGATATGTGTCCTCTAAAACCAATGATTACTTGATATGGTATAAATTCATATTTACGAGTAAAAATATGTCACCTTTAAGAATACGAGATTTGATATACTGACAATTATACAGTGTCACAGTTGTTACAGTTTACAATATTACATTAATATACAATGTCCATTATGAATATAATTTTTAAATTTCAGTGGGAACATGTCAACAATTATATTTCAATGAGAATATGACACACATGGAACTTAAAAATGCAAAGTAGGTTTAATGCATAAGAGTTACATAAAAGGAGGAAGCTGGTATATATGACAAACCTCCTTCATTCTCAGAAATTACCTTTACTCTTACAATGGCATGTCATCTACTTGATTGTCTCTGACCAAGTCCAAGAAAATCCTTACTTAATTTCCTCTACACCTGTTCTCTCTTAAGGCACGTACAACAGTAACAGGCAGGTATGTCACTACCCATAAATGTTGATCAACAATGCTTTTAAACACAACTGCATGGGCCTGAGAGTATGGGAAAACATTGACAACAATGTTATGGAATTAGAAGGAAGGGGGAAACTATTTACCAAAAAATAAATAAAAATGAGAAATAACAATCAAATTTTAAAAACTGGTCCTTTAAAACCACATTCCTTAAGAGTAAAGTTTAGCTATTGTTAACTCCTTAAAATTGACAGTCTTCAGTAAACACAAGACGTACTCAGTTTTAATCGAACAAAAACTAAATGAACTGCCTTCCGCACAGATTATGAAAATCATAATAATCTATTCTTTTTTCAATAGGGGGCCAGCAAAAAGGATGGAAGACTAGATCATAAAAAAATAACTTAAACTAATTGGCATTAAACTACAAAACTAAATTCAAATGTTACGCTAATTCTTACTGCTCTATGGATTCTAAATATTATACACTTTGGTGGGAAGTGACTGAATGTGTTGTGGAGGAGGGGGGGGAGGATTCGTTCTGGGTATTGTACTGCAAGAGATGAAGACAAACAGGAATGTGGGACAGAAGTAGAGAGATTTGGAAAAAGGAATATCAAGATGTTTGTGGAAAAGACATAGGAGAGAGAGAGAGAGAGAGAGAGAGAGAGAATCAATAGCTGTGTGGGTTGAATGGGGTAGGTTGGGGCAACATGAGAAACAAATAAATCTTATGCCTAAAAATGTCTATAAGTTATACTCAGTAAAGAGGGGGGAAAAAGAATAAGAAAAGGAAAGAAAGAAAGAAAGAAGAAAAAAAAGCTTAACATGACTTTTCTACTTGCTACAGGGACTCCCTAAAGTTTGTCAATCAAAAACAAAAAACAAAAACTTTATATAAATAAATAATCAAAACACCAATGTTTGTTGCGTTTCATAATTTGTAAAAAAAACTATGTATGCCTGTTACAAAATATGGAAGCCTATAACTAAGGAGGTTATCAACCTTCCTCACTGTGAGTGAGGGACAACCGAAGAGACATGCACAAATTGCTTAATCAGAACGATAACTAGATACATTCTGTGTTTGTTTATAAGCTAACCTTTAGCAACCTTTGTTCTGTTTTCATATTTATAAAAAAGAATTTAAGAAAAAAAAAAAAAAAGGGTTTTGGATTTCCCATTAAAAAAAGTAAAATAAAATAACATTATATAACTACAACTAATTTCTTCAGATCAGTAATAACATAAGTGAAAAATTATGCCATCTCTAATCACTTGGCAATGAATATTATTTTCTCGTTGTCTGGACTTACAAAACTACCCAACTCCCAGCCGTTCCGAGGTAAGTCTCCTAGGAGGCCTAAGTACATTGTAAAATTGGAAAAAACAAATCACTTACAGAAATTACTTTAAAATAACAAAATAATAATAGATTGCAATAATATAATTTGAAAACAAAGAAATAAAAAAGAGAAGTACCATATCCATCTCTTAACTTCTGGAGAAAAAAAAAGAGAGAGAAAAAAAAAAAAAAATCTTATATATATTAAATTTGATTTGCAGTTTGAAACATTCCTCCTATACAGCCTAGGGTTTATTTTTTGTCCTGGAGTTGGGCCTGCATCCTGGCCATCATCTCCTGCATCTTTCGGATCTGAGCTTCCTTCTCCTGCAGCTCCATGGCCATTCGCTCCTTGTCTGGACCACTTACCATGGCTGTTGGCCTGTTGGGAATTAACATGGGGAATTAGTATTCAACAGCTAAATGGATAAGTAAGCCATGTTGGTTATAAGGAATCTCTTACTACTCTAAACATATTCTTTCTGAAGGTGATGGAATGTGCATGGCTACATCAGCTTTAGAAATGCAACTCCTTTAACAAGAATACGCATACACACAAATGCAAATATCTTTATGTCCTGCTCAACCAACTATGGTCAAACATACATATATATAATCACGAGAACAAAACATTCTCTGCATACTTACGACTGTTTTTTTGGTGGAGCTGCAACAGAGTTAGCATTATTGGTAGCAGCACTTGCTGTCAGGGGAGCTGACCCACCCTTTGCCAGCCTTTCTGACCGGTAGTTCTCATAGTGTACATCTTGCGTGACTTCTGTCAGGTCCTGCATATGGGTACTGAAAATGGATTTTTTTAAATTTTATAATCTGCTTCAATAATTTACCAGCATAGAGGCAAATGACAAAAATAATTAAAGCGGTTTCTGATAATTGTGAGAAGAAGAAGAATAAAAAAAAAAATCAATAATAAACATTATCATTTAATATATTCAACTTTTCTCCTTGTTTAAACCTAATTACTATTAGTCTTGTGTCTTTGTCTTTAAAAAGAAACTATATGGACAGAAGGCAAAGATGTAGAAGAAAAAGAAGAAACTAACCCTAATAGACAACGGAGCTTAATGAAGTCACAGTGATTGGGATTCTCCACCTCAATGACACCCCAAGGGTACTGCCGCCCTCGGACTTTCTTGCCACCCACATCCAGCACAGTTGTGGAGCCCACCACTGCGAAGGGCACAGCCTCCTTCAGTAATCGCACCTGTTGGGGAAGAATCATGGTGTTCAGTAATACAGACCAGAATAAGAAACTGACCAAGAGATACAAGTGAGGCAGATGAAGAGAGAATAAGGAATGGACCAGTGGGGGAGACAAAGAGGGAAAATGATTATAGTTTGGGAGAAGAAGGGATTGGTGAAGGAGGCAGCAGTAAGACGTATGATGAGGTATTACAGAAATGGTAAAGGGTTAAGAGCAAATGGAATGTGAAAGAAACTAGAAGTAGGAAGTGATTAACCCCTTCCTGACGGGTCACGCCCTGAGGCGTTATAACAAACCGCTTGACCTGAAGCGTGAATAATTTGGGAAGTACCTTCCAAACTCTACTAGTAGTCATTACCAATTCTCTATCTTCACTTACATATGGCATGGCCTAGGTCAATGATATTAGAAATGCTTCTCTTTTACACAAAAGTTCATGAATTAACCCACAGGATCCAGTTACGTCACAGGAATCAAATCACCCAAAATCTGGGCATTGGGCTTATGTAAGCGGCCACTATCCAGGGTGGGTGCTGGCCGGGCGCACACAAACATGTGTGCAGTGACAAGACTCTTTGCTTTCTATTTGGTTAGTTTTGGCCATTTTCCAATACCCATATATGCCATTTGATTTGCATTATCCAGATGGTAATAGTTTTTTCTTTGCACAGACTCCATATCATCTCTCTAGGTAGTCTACAACTCAGTGCAAGAAAAATAAAACTCTGTAACTCTTTGTTGTCTGTATCCTTTACATCATCCCAGCCTTCAGCTGAACGACAGCCAGATTTTCCCCTGATGGCATGTTCTTGTCACCTACCCCTTGCCCTGGATTTTTTCATGACGTGACAATCATGTCACCCAGATCTAAGGGGATAAGACTACAGCTCAAATCATAGTGTGTCAAAATATGACAAGAGTTATCCTAAATCCTTATACTCATCCTCACCTGCTCCTTATAATCCTCCTCCTCATCTGTGTCACAGTCTGGGAGTGGATAAATGTGGATTCCATTCTCTTCTATCTCATCCAATACCTGAAATGATAAAAGTAGTTAGATGCGATTAGATGCTCTGCTGCTCATTAAATGGTTGGATTTCAAAGAATCACAAAGAAAACAGAATGAAATAAAAAATTGGAAAATAAAAGGAAGAAAGGAGTGTTAAAATCATGAACAGCATGACTAATATAATAAGGATCACAAGGAAAAAACTCACAGCAGCCAAAACACACAATACAAACATTAATAGGCCTACCACTCACTCTAAATGACAACACATTACTGATTCTCAGTCTCCTGACTATCACTACCCTCACACACTACTCTCACCTTTCGCTTTAGTTTAGCCACCTCTTGCTTGGTTAGGGTATCAGCCTTGGCAATAACGGGAACAATGTTGACCTTGTTGTGGAGTTGCTTCATGAACTGGATGTCCAAGGGCTTTAACCTGACAAGAGAAATAGTAACTGAGTAAAGCACATCCACTACTCACTAAAGAGATGAGAAATCATTCTAAGGTAAACAAATTCCTACTGTATTATTCATGTTATCAATATACCTAAACCCTTCTAGTGCATATCCTTCATGGCACATCAAGCAACTGCAGTCCACAGCTGTAACCCTTTGCCACCGGGTGGCATGTACATACATGCCATGGCATGCCTGGACTATATTCAAGGTGGCATGTGCCAGTCCTGTTTTCCGTGGGCATGTCATGCCACGCATGTTATAGTGCTGACACAATTCCCCAGCAGTGGGGCCTGGGCCGCTATGAATACAGCCCAGGAGAGAGGGGTTTCACATCAGAAAAGCAGCATTGGGTTAAAAAAAATTCTGTGTTTCTGGCAAATGGGTCTATACAAACTAGAGCCTGTTATGCCCAGGAGGTCTCTTTTGTATAATGCTATGTTTAACCCCTTCCCGACGGGTCACGTCTATAGACGCGGCGGAGGAGCGCCAAAGCACTCCGGGGAGGTGATTTGGCTTGATTTACCGAACTCCCGCGCTCAAAGTCGGCGCGTTGCCATTGATCGCCAGAGCGTAGAGTTTTATTTAGTTTCATACACCCGTCACCAAGGGGTTAAGTACCACACAAATAAAATATACCAAAAAAATTGTAAATGCTCATAAAAATTTGTTATGATGCCTATAGGCGTGACCCGTCGGGAAGAGGTTAACAGTTGTTACTTTTTAGTGTCATTACCAACAAGAAAAACAGAAACAATGTTCAGATTAGGACTTTCAATATTTTTGCTACTGAAAATGATATGGTCTACAAAATCTTAGCCATAGTCAAAAGCTTGAACTTTATGTGCAACTATCCAAATGGTAATCTTGTAATCTTGGACTTAACCCATTCGCCCTGGATTTATGTTCTGTCCCCTGTAGTTTTTGGAGAATTTTGTTACATACAGATGGCTCCACGTGTGCTCAGCCGGCAAGGAGTCCATTGGTAGGCCCTAGTTACCGATCCTGATTTCCCCATTCCTTGAATTAGCGGGAAAATGTGTTTTTCTTATTAATACCATTGCTATCGATACTGTTATTATTATTATTGATGTTATGATCATTAAATTGTCATTCAAATATTTTAGAAATGATATGATACAAAAGACCCTTTCCTAAGTGAAGGAAAAGGGTAAACAGGTGAGATAGGTAGTTCTGATAACTGGCTTTTTGGTGATTAAGAACTTGTAGAGCCATCTATGTGTAAATACAATAAATAAACATGTATTACAGTGGGCATGGCATGTATTCTTGCCACAAGGGGCGAATGGGTTAATATTTACATTTTTGTTTTCCCTAACTTCAAGTTTTGTATTGTAAGATAGAAAAAATAAGGTTTCCAGTCTTCTTCCAAATCATCAGATTAAATTATGTGACACAGAACTTTAGTGGCCTGCCAATGCTTAACACCTGAGGGCCTTATAAATGAACTGGATATCACTACCTTATAAAGTATCAAATTACAAATAATAAAATACAATATTCTTAATCATCAACAATTATTGCAATCATTTCAAAGTTGTACCCGTGGCCAGCAGGATTGATGAAGTAGAAGCAGCAATGGACTCTGTTGTCAACAATGTGGCGACGATTGAGGCCAGACTCATCCTGCAGGTAGCGCTCAAACTGGTCATTGATGTAACTGATGATGGACTGGAAGCTGGAATTGAGAGATAGAGAAAAAAATTATAAGTCAGTGAAGAATTGAGCTGAATATGAGAGAGAGAGAGAGAGAAAAGGAAAAAGAAACACAATATACATCTTGATAAGCTGACAGAAGTGAATCAATTATAACATTTCTCTAATTACAATTTAGAGTAAGGAGGCATGTGCAATTAAAAGTACTTAATCCCTTCAGATTAAATTCAAATAAAGCCATATCAAAGCTGTATCCTATAACACGACTTAACATTAAATACAAAATAACATCATTTCATAACACAATACAAATATTTCCAGCAGAAAAATATCTTTACCAGTCAGTGTTGTCAATGGCATCTCCATAACCTGGAGTATCAACAACCGTCAGTCGCACCTTTACGCCTCTCTCTTCAATCTCTACAGTTGACACGTCTATCTTGACAGTCTTCTCAATACATTCTGTTGGGTTGGGAGGAGAGGAAGATAAGTTGAGATGTGGTAAAGGGCTTATCATACAAAAGTAAATTACCTTGCACTTTATACATTTTGCACATCTATCATGTACTTTCTCAAAATTTATACAGATTAGTGCGTGTCCACAAAAATGTCAAGTGAGACATTTAATTATTTTCTAAACAAAAGTGAAGTGTAGTATTTTATTGTAAATATTTTTAGAAAATACAACAAAAATATTTCTCTTGTGTAAATCCACTCCTAATAGGATAAGACAAAACATACAAAGGTTCTCAGGTCCTAATTAAGATTAAAATAAAGTCTTATAACAGTAACCAGACTCAATTCAGGAAATTACCACCTTTCTGGGGAACTAGAGGAGCTTGACCTAAGCTTGATTTACCCAAATCCTGTTTGTTTTTTGCAAAAAATGAGGATCTATAGCCTTCAAAATATGATGAAAATTATACACAGCTATGTTATGATGCCGTCCTAGATATGCCTTTGAAAGATTTGAGAGCAGTGTCCATGTTGCTCATAAATACATGTACAGATTTAAGTTCGTGAAACATGAGGATAGATTGTTTATTTAAGAAAGTACACAAAAATGTGTCTTGTGTGATAGTCCCTTCATGAAGTGGAAAAGCTGAGGAAAATACTCAATGTACCCCACATTCATCTAGTAAGACAATATACACAAACAATGATATAGTAACAACACCACTAGCAAAGATGATTTTCATAAACAGCCAACTCAACCCTACAACTACAAGTGACACTGAACTCTCTTCCTGTATGGAAAGCTGCAACTTGCCTTGAGCTGAGGGCATAATACGATCAGGATACAGATCGGTAAGGAAGAGGGTGTTGATCAGCGTTGACTTGCCAAGGCCGCTCTCACCTGCAGAAAAATTACATTATTAATAAGAAAGAAAGAAATAGAAAGAGAAAGAGAGAGAGAGAGAGGGAGAGAGAGATTGAGAGAAAGAGAGAAAGAGAGACAGAGAGACAGAGAAAAAGAGAGACAGAGAAAAAGAGAGACAAAGAGTGAGAATGAGAGAGAGAGAGAGAGAGAGAGAGAGAGAGAGAGAGAGAGAGAGAGAGAGAGAGAGAGAGAGAGAGAGAGAGAGAGAGAGAGAGCGAGAGAGAGAGAGTGAGGGTGAAGGTGAGGGTGAGAGTGAGAGTGAGAGTGAGAGTGAGAAAAAGAGAAAGAGAGAGAGAGAGAGAAAGGGAGAGAGAGAGAGAGAGAGAAAGGGAGAGAGAGAGAGACAGGGAGAGAGAGAGAGACAGAGAGAGAGAGAGACAGAGAGACAGAGAGAGAGAGAGAGAGAGAGAGAGAGAGAGAGAGAGAGAGAGAGAGAGAGAGAGAGAGAGAGAGATTGAGAGATAGAGAGACAGAGAGAGAGAGAGAGAGAGAGAGAGAGAGAGAGAGAGAGAGAGTGAGAGATTGAGAGATAGAGAGACAGAGAGAGAGATAGAGAGACAGAGAGAGAGAGAGAGAGAGAGAGAGATTGAGAGATAGAGAGACAGAGAGAGAGATAGAGAAAGAGAGAGATAGAGAAAGAGAGAGAGAGAGAGAGAGAGAGAGAGAGAGAGAGAGAGAGAGAGAGAGAGAGAGAGAGAGAGAGAGAGAGAGAGAGAGAGAGAGAGAGAGAGAGAGAGAGAGAGAGAGAGAGAGAGAGAGAGAGAGAGAGAGAGAGAGAGAGAGAGAGAGAGAGAGAGAGAGAGAGAGAGAGAGAGACAGAGGGGGGCATGAAACAGGATATTTGTTTTAGGATAATTAGACTTCAAAAATAACAGCAATGATTATCATTATAAAAGCAATAATTATTTACAGTATCACAATAAAAATAATAATAATAATATCACCATAATTATGGCGTATAATACAAATATCTATATCAAGAAAGGAAAAAGAAATAATAAAACTAAATATATTTAATAAAGAACAATGAAACACCTAGCTTTTCACAATGACTAAACAAGTTAACATATAAACTAATCACAACAGTGAAGAAAATTAAAATGGTAGAAAAGATAATGTTATAATGCTTCCAGATACTGTGGCAGGAGAATGGCTCTGGATCATTAGAAAAATTTGTAGGCAGAAAGCTACATTGATTTTATTTTTTATTTGTTATACACACACACACACACACACACACACACACACACACACACACACACACACACACACATCTATTTGCATATGTATATATTTATACTTATACTTACACACACACACACACACACACACACACACACACACACACACACACACACACACACACACACACACACACACACACACACACACACACACACACACACACACACATATTTAATGGTAGAAAAGCCCACAATGCAAAACTAGATTTATTGAAAACGAGACTACAGTTTCGAAATCCACCTGGGTTCAATCTTCAGATAGCCAGGCGTACGGCCAGAAACGCGCATACACGAGGCCAGTTGAACCGCCCCTTAAGAAGTGGAACGATGATGGGAGGTAAGTGAGGTGGGGTAGGGGGGGGGGGTAGGACAAGGAAGGTGGTGGTAGTATAAGGAAATTAGGTCGGGATGGGGAAGTAAGAGATGTAAAGATGAGGGAAGGTAGAAGAAGGTGAGGAGTGGTAGATGGAGGGAGGTAAAGGGAAAGGAGGAGGAGAAAGGGAAGATAATAAAGGCAAAGGCCAGAGATTGAAAGACCAGTGTTAAGGTAAAAGAGGGGTGTGAAATATCCAAAGAATAACCCAAGATATAAAACACATGAAATGCACCCATTCACACAGAAGACAAACACAGCTCAGGCCACTTACCAACAACCATCAGCGTGAATTCAAAGCCACGCTTGACAGACTTTCTGTGAATTTGGTTGGGGAGATTGGCAAAGCCTACGTACCCAGGCATGTCTGGATTGCTGAACTGAAAAAGGAAAAGATGAATGGTCAGTTACAACTTGAAAATTGACAAAATATAGTCTGGCCTGCATAAAAATTATTTCTATCTTAATAGAAAATGTAAATCAATATAGTAATCATAATCAAACTAATAGGATCAGTCACACCACTGAAATTATGTATAACACAACTGATCATTAAAAGAATACGCATTTTATTGACACTAATAAAACTGTCTCAATATTTGTCTTTTTTTTCAACATGAAACATTACAAAATGTACTTTCTTGCCATGGCTAAATTTTAGTTTAGCACCATGTAAACATATACCTGACATTTCACTCTAAGACCCAATCTCCAACTAAATCACACTAAGCTTTTTTTTAATTAACCAATGTTGGAAGTGCACCTCTTTCATTGAAGTTTCCTTTCAGCTAATAAAAGCAATTCCTATAATATTTATTTCTTTAACTATTTTATGAGATACCTCTCATTTCTTATTTCTAAAAGAGTAGGCATTACTATGGAATTTTGTCTGAGTTGCAATCAGGACTATGGGTTAAACACAGACTTCTGTTGTTCAGGTTTCTTTTCAATTTCATACTGCTCACCCACTGAAATAAAATTTCAAGTACTATTATTTTTCTCTCCATTAAGATAAGTAAATAAATATACACTTCCCATGAAAAGTTAAGTTACATAGCACATTTTTTTTTCTTATCCCATCCATATGATTCTTTACAAATCTGAATAATCTTGTTAAAACCTGTAATAAGCTCCGCTTCTTTCCCTAGCACACTAAAATTAGACAAGAAAATGCAAAAAAGAATACCTCCAAAAACAAATATACAATTACCATATGACATCCAGGCTGTGCATTAGGCCTAATGTCTTCCTCACTTTCATTGCTGTCAGAGCTCATGCTGCTTTGTTTAAATGCTTTATACTTTCCCTTATACTGAATTCCTCATTATCTCTCTCAGCACATAAGCATGCATCATCATTACCAAGGAGTTAATTTCACTCTATCTTGCATTGATAAGGGGACAAAAGACATAGCTATAATACAGTTAGGGTCATTGCTTACTATGCATCACTTAAGACTACAAAAAAATTAACTCTGTTGGTAATTTAGAAGGAAAAGCTGCTAAGAAAAATGCTTGTAGTCTGAGGATTGAAGGCAAATTGCTTCAAAATTAGTAGCAATAAAAAGATAAAAATCTTTAAAATTATGATTTTTTTTTCTCCATGTCCTTTATCTTCTGCATTCCTTCCTTCTTTCTCCCTTCTCACAGGAAATCATACCATCTGGTACTTGTTCTTCATGTACTAAGATTAAAGGAAGTATAAATTTTGTGTAATTTGAAAATTACAACCAAGACAAATGCAAAAGTGGCACCCAATTGATAACAATGTGCATTTTAGCAGAAATAATAAAAAACTTTATATTATTTACTTATTTGGGAAACTGACTGATAATACCATAATTACTAACATTTTCAAAATAAATGTTTATAGGACATCAAAATATCCACCACTAGTGGAAGTGTCACACCTACACATTTACCTCATTTTGTATGAATACAGCTTGCAGACTTCCTTTTCACTTTATCATCAAATAAAGACCGAGTTTTATCATGCTATAATATGTGGTGTAGATTTATTTGCCTTTGCTTCAGTCATTTTATACTAAAAATTAATGGGTTGGACTTAAATTTGTAGGTCTTCTTTACTGGCTCAAATCAAGTGTCAGGTGGATTTGCACAGAGCAGAGCCAATGTAATTATGAGACAATAATGCTCTTTTAAATGCCACTGCAAGTATCTTGTAAACATTAAACAATTTCCATACAAAACTTTGTTCCAAATTTTGGAAAAAGCAAAATCAGTTGCGCTAACATATATTATACAGTTTATGACACTCAATTAACGCCTCATCAAAATGAAATTCTTGCAGAATAATGCAAATTCAATATCAAGTACCAAAGGACGACTTCAAAACTGTTACTAACCA
>NC_061841.1:15019887-15022387 GCF_019202785.1 Penaeus chinensis
TCGCACACTTGGCAGATCTCGGCGGAAGCCAATGATACGGCGGTGCACTTTGCAAATCAAGACAGAAATCGGTGCAATCATCGAACTTAGAAAATAAAGACAGGGACGCAGCCTTTGGCAGAAAGGTGGAAAGATTTTGCTCTCGGACAAAACGGACGGATTGAAGAAAGAGGCAGAATTGAGATGGCGAAAGAAAGGGAGAAAAGAAAAAAAAAGAGGCAAAAGAAAAGAGATATGGAAAAATGAAGGGAAAAAAAGAGAGTGAGGGAGTGTATAGAGAGAGAGAGAGAGAGAGAGAGAGAGAGAGAGGGAGATGAGAGAGAGAGGAGAGAGAGCAAAGAGAGAGAGAAAGAGAAGAGAAGAGAGAAAGAGAGGAAGAGAGAGAATGAGAAGAGAGAGAGGGGGAGAGAAGAGGAGAGAGAGAGAGAGAGAGAGAGGGTGGTGAGAGAGAAGAGAGAGAGAGAGTGAGAGAGAGAGAGAGAGAGATGGGGAGGAGGGGGAAGTGAGAGACGAGGAGAGAGAGTAAGAGAGCAGAGAAAGAGAGGGGAGAGAGAAAGATTTAGAGAGAGGGGGAGAGAGAGAGAAAAAGAGAAGAAAAAGTGATGGGGGGAGAACTAAAAGAGAAAGAAAAGGGTTTAGGGAGAAAGAGAGGAGGAGGAGAGATGAATGGAAAAAAAATGGAAGAAAGGTAAGAGGAAAAAAAAAGGGGGAAAAAATAAAAAGGGGGAAAAAAGGAAAGGTGAATAAAGAAAAAGAAGGAAAGAGGGGGGGAAAAGGAAGGGAAAAGAGAAGAGAATAAATATAGAAGAGCAAAGAAAAAAAAAAATTTAAAGACAAAAAAGGAAAGGTGAAAAAGACCATAGAAAGGGAAAGAGGGAAAAGGGAAAGGGGAAAAAAAAAAAAAAAAAAAAAAAGTCGGGGGGGGAAGAAAAAAGGAAAGGGGGAGCAAGAGCAGGCCCCAAAAAAGGAAAACCGAGGAGGGGAAAAAGAGGGGGGGGGGGGGGACCAGGCGGGGGGACCAGGCGCGGGCGGCCTCTGCGACCTCGTGCGCCTACCGTCCCTAGGAATCCCTGATGAATGAAAGATCAAACTCCTAAGGCAAAGGACGCGCAACTGCACTACGTCACGGTAATAGGCACATTCATCCTGCAATGAGGAATGAGGAAGCGCCTCTCTGCCTCACTCGGCGGGGGTCGCGTCCCGCTGTTGAGGTGAGCAATGGATGGAATTACAGGGGCAACTTTCGGCCGGTGCGGGTGGGAGGCGGACTGTGTGTTCTTGTTCTTGTTGTTGTAGTGTGTGTTTTTTGGTACTTTGGGCTTTTTGATTATGGGATTTTGTTTTTGCATGGTTTTAAAATATGCGTTGTTTTTGTTAAAGTTTTTTTTCCCCTTTAGTGAAATTGTATGTGTTTATGTGTAAAAAATTGGTGTTTATGTTGTGGGTTTTGTTTTTTTGCATTTTATTATTAACGAAAGAAAACATATTTACCACATTGAAAAACTCAGCCAAAATACCCTTAATCTATTACACTTCTTTATGATATCTCTTCATCGAAAATACTTTTATCACTTCTTCCTCCCCCTCTCTTTCCATCTCCTGTTCCTCCCTCAATCTCGGTCTTTAAAGAAACTCATGTTCCCCATATTTTTGTCCGCTCCGACAGGGGACGAATACAGAGATTGATGGAGAGGAAAGGAGAGGGAGGGAACGAGGGAAGGAGATAGAGAGGGGGGCGAAGAGAAGGGGGGAAGAAGGAGAAGGGAGGGAGGGAAGGACGAAAGAAGCTAAGGAGAGGAAGGTAGAGAAGAGGGAAAAGGGAAGGGAGGAGAGGATAGAGAGAAAGAGGAATGAGAGTAGACAGAGGGTTAAAAGAAAGGGGGAAAATGTGGGAGGGAAGAGAGAAGGAGGGAAGAGGATGGGGAGAGGAGGGGAAGGAGGAGAGAAAAAAGAGAGGAGTAAGAGAGAGGGAGAGAGAGAGAGAGGGGAGGAGAGGGAGTGAGAGAGAGAGGAGAGGAGGAAGAGGGAGAGAGAGAGAGGAGAGAGAGAGATGAGAGAGAGAGAGAGATGGAAGAAAAGAGAGAGAGAGAAAGGAGAGAGAGAGAGAGGAGAGGGGAGAAAAAGAGAGGGAAGAGAGAGAGGAGAGAGAGAGAGAGTGAGGAAGAGAGAGAGGAGAGTGAGAGGAGAGACGAGAGAGAAGAGAGATGAGAGAGAGCGAGAGAAGAGAGAGCGATGAGAGAGAGAGAGAGAGGGGAGATGAGAGAGATAGAGAGAGAGAGAGAGAGAGAGAGAACAGACGAGAGAAGAGGAGAGAGAGGGGGGGGTGAGAGATGAGATGAGGAGAGAGAGAGAGAGAGAGAGAGAGAGAGAGGGAGAGAGACGAGATGAGAGAGAGTGAGAGAGAGAGAGTGGAGGAGAGAGGAGAGAGAGAGAGAGAGAGAGCTGAGAGAGAGAGAGAGAGAGAGAGAGCGAAGAGATGATCGAGAGAGAAAAGGGGAGG
>NC_061841.1:15042387-15044887 GCF_019202785.1 Penaeus chinensis
GCGTGGCGTTGAAGTCCCCGCCGGGGGCGAAGACGGCGGCGCTGACGGGGCCGCGCCACCGCTCCACCAGCGGCACCAGGTTGTCCAGGAAGGTGAAGTCGGCGTGCGTCGTGTACGTGACGGACTCGTTGCACGCCGGCTGCGTGTCCGCCGGCACGTAGTTGTACAGCACCCAGTGGTCGCCGTGGAGGGCGGGCCGCGGCGCCAGCGTGGGCGTGTGGCACGTGTGCAGGTCGGGGTACACCTTCTCCTGCAGCGAGGGCGCGGGCGTGGCAGGGGGCGCGCGGCGGTCCTCGGACGACGCGGACGCCGACGCCGCCGCCGCCGCCGCCGCCAGGTCAGCCGAGTCCGCGTCCAGGGAGCCCCCGGGGAAGTCGCCCCCCTGCACCGCCCCCCCCTCGGTCGCATAGTCAACCCCCTCCCCCCCGCCCGCGCCGGAGGAGGTGAGGTTGTCGTGCAGGAGGGGGAGCGCCGCCCCCCGCGGGGACACGAGGCGGGGGGGCGCCGCCACGTGCACCGCCACGTACAGCCCGAAGACCACGTTGAGCAGGAAGCTTCCCCGGACCAGCGCGCTCCGCCGCCACCCCACCATCACCTGGGGGGGAGGGGAGTCAGTGGGCTGCAGAACACAGGCATTTAAGGGAGATTGAAGGGCGATGTCGGAGGGGATAGGGACGGAGAGGAAAGCGAGAGAGAGGGAGAAAGAGAGAGCAAAGGGAGGTAGGGGAGGTGGGGTAAGGGAAATATAGATAGATAGATAGACAGATAGATAGATAGTTTAATAGGTAGATAGATAGATAGATAGAAAAGAGAGAGAGAAAACAAAAATTCGTTGGACATAAATAGAAAATAAATACATGAAGGATATGATGAAACAGCTATAAACACACAAAAAAATGTAGGCCTATATGAATCTAAAGCACAAAAAAATGTTAGTGGGCCCATATTTTTCAAAAAGGATAAAATCTTACGTAGGCCTATCTGACGCTAGGCCAAAACTATCACGCTGCAGTAACGATTATTCTTATAATAGTTTTTCTAAATGGATGTTAATATTAAAACTTATAATGATAATAATAAATTATAACGGTAATGGTAATAATAACAACAGTAATTACATCAATAATAAATAACAATGACATAATGATGATAATGGTGATAATGATAATAATAATAATAATAATAATAATAATAATAACAGTGTTGGTAATGATAATTAAAATAACAACAATAATAGTAATAACGATAATAATTATGATGTGGATGATAACAACAATAACAACAACAACAATAACAAAAATGATAATAATAATGATAATGGTAAAATTAATAATAATAATGAAAATAATAATGAAAACAACAACAACAATAATGATGAAAATAATAGTAATAATAATAATAATGATAATAGTAATAATAATAATGATAATGATAATAATAATAATAATAATAATGATAATAATAATAATAATGATAGTAATGATAATAATAAGGATAAGAAACAAAAACAATAATGATGATAATAATAATAATAATGATAGAAATAATAATAATAATAATAATAATAATAATAATAATAATAATAATAATGATAGTAATGATAATAATAAGGACAAGAACAACAACAATAATGATGAAAATAATATCAATAATGATAATAATAATAATAATAATGATAATAATAATAATAATGATAATAATAATAATGATAATGATAATAATAATAACATTAATAATAATAACATTAATAATAATAATTTAAAAATAATAATAATAACAACAATAATGATAGTGATGCTAATAACACAAATAATGGTGTTAATAATAATGATAAAAGCAAGGATAATAGTGAATTTGCTGATGTCGGTGATTATGGTAAAAATCATCACCTTAAGAATAACAATAACAACAACAATAATCACAAGCTTCCTTTGAAAAAGTGAGGCGATGATTATGGCAACATCACTAAAAGCAATAATCTCTAATCTAATCAGAATAGACAAAGAAAGCAGTATGCATTTTTTAACACTGTTAATTTGTGTGGAATATGTGATGAATGAAAATAATTTGAGTGAGTGAAATGTGGCAATGAATCCCCTAGATTTTTCGCAAAAAGTGTTGTAGAATATGGAAAAGACATAGAAATGAATAAACATCGTGTGTTGCTACAACTACAGTTTATCTTGTGTGAATATCCTTCAGTAGCCAATGCATATATATAAACAAATAGCTGCATGTAACAGATATTCAAACGGATTAAATAAAAGATAGCGTAAAATATATATCAACAAACAAATAAAAAATCAGTGAATTGATAAATCCACAAAAAACGCATTGAGTAAACGAAAAAAAAAATCAATGTATCACAGAAAGAAGAAAGAGAAAGGAAACACTGTAAAATAAGTCAGCATTTACTCCGACATCTACATATTATACATAAGTATCACTATATCTTATTGATGCCACTCCATAGACTTGGGCAAAGGAAGCAGAGGAGAGG
>NC_061841.1:15064887-15068138 GCF_019202785.1 Penaeus chinensis
CCATTTATGTAAATATTGATCTCTGTTCTGGCCTTCACTCACAATCAATTTACTTGTTTACGCGTTTTCTTTTAAGTATTTTCACTTGTTATTCGTTTCTGTTTTATTATTCTCGTTATCATTATTATTCCGTTACCCTTTTTTTTACCAGAAACTCTTTTATTTTTCATCGCGTCTATATTTCTTTGTTCTGATTTATTCATTGATTATCAAAAACTTACCCCTATTCTCCTTGCATATCTTTTTGTTGTCTGTTACGTGTAAAATCACTATAATTCTTCTTCTCAATAAATTTTCTTTCTTTTGCTTTACTCTTTTTTTTTTTAATCAAGACCTAATTATTCCTTTTCTTTTTGTTTATTTAAGTTCCAGTTTCTCTTTGTTCTCTACTTCAATATATATATTTTTTTATATATGGCTATTCTCTTTGTGCATCATTCTATATTTGATAATGTTCAATTGCTTGTACCGTTTTCTACATTTCACTAAATATTTCCTCTATTTTCTTTCTTTATCTTTCGTCCTCTGTTCTTACCACCCTTCGTACCCTATTATACATTTTGCTCATTTCCTTAATTACGAAAAAATATCATCTTTATTTTTTTCTTCCTCGCTTTCCTTCTTTCTCTCTCGCCCTCTGTTCTGCCTATTTTTTATACCCTGACCTTCCTTTCACTAATTTCCCTTAATTAACCCCCCCAGAAATGTCTTTTTTCCCTCTCTCTCTCTCTCTCTGTCTCGTTTATCTGCTGTCCTCTGTTCTGCCTGTCACACCCCCCCCAATTCCCCTTCTCTGCCAAGGTCAAGGCCGCTCACGGTTACTGAGTCAATATTCAAATCTTCCACTACACTCTCAACCCACACTTTCTTTCGCTTTGTCCACCCTCTTTGTTTGCTTTCTCTCTATTCCTCTTCTTTGTTCTCTTTTCCGACTGTTCGGTCTTTTTGTTTTAGCTGTCTATTCTTCTTCTTTCTCACCTGTCTCTCTCTGTTGCTCAGTCTTCGTTTTCAATCTCACATCTTCTCCTATTTGTAGCCTTTCTCTTTTCATTCCTATCTGATTCCTGCGTCTCTCTGTTATTCTTTTATTCCCTTCCTCTCTCTTTCGTCTCTTCGTGTTTTGTCTCGCTATGCCTCTTTCTCTTGTCTCTCTGTTAATCCTGTCTCTCGGTTCCTTCCCTTTGTTCTACAGTATCTTCTCTCTTTAATTCATATTTGTTCCCTGTGTCCCTCTTTTCTTCTCTTCTTTCTATCTTTGTATCTCCTCTCCTCTTTCTCTGTCTTTCTTCCTTTTATTCATTATCTCTTTATCTACCTTTCACTTTCACACCCTTTCAGTCCCTCCAATGACGCATGCATTTTTCATAATAATAACATCCCATCCTGTCTTCCTCTTTTATCTTTGTTCCTTCTGGTCACCCTCTTCAAAAACAAAATCAAAGACACCAGGAAGACACTGTTATTCTTACTCCTTTATAAATTCTATGACGTGTTTGGCTCGTGTCTTCCGCAATTAAGTGAATGATAAATTTTACGTATACTATAAAAAGCGCGCATAACCTAACGATGAAACGCACTGCAGTCAGACGTGAAGCAACTGAAACGTCAATACTTATAAAAAACACACAAACAAACGGAAATACATCTGTGTATTTGATATCTATCTAGCCGCTAATCTATATATATATCTACTGATTTATTTGTTCCGCTATCTACCTGTATACCGGCTCATGTATCTGTCTGTTTGGCGTTCTGTCTGTTTTATCTATTTTTTTTTTTTTTTTAGCTTTTCGTCTATCTATCTTCTCATTGATATGTCCATCTATATACTGGTCTATCTACCTGTCTATCCGCCAATCTATTTAAAAAAGAAAAAAATGAGCGACAACATAATCAATAAAATTATTATCGAAAGATATCGTATGCATCCATCTCCCTATTTCTATTTATACATCGATCTCCTCTTTCACAACAAAAGAACAAGCAAAAGAACAAATAAAGACAAGAGCGAATAAAAAAAAAAAAAAAAAAAAAAGACAGGACAATAGAATTCTTAAAATTACCCTTAAAAGACAATTCATAATCGACCTTCGGAATTTCAACTGAAGCTCTGATCGAATCCCATGCGCGTGGCTTTGTTATCTCGCTTTATGTTGCATTGTCTTTGCAATCGATTGTGGACTTGTTGTGGCGGTGTTGCTGGAGGTTTACGTCATGCAAGTTCCATTTTGGTGATGATGCTTGCATTCCCCAACTCGGAGCTCACGGCCCAGTTTCCTTTCAAGGGATTATACCAAACCCAAGTCACATTCCAGGGATTCGAACGAGCACCGGGCCGTGAGCAAGATGTAAGTGTGTTGTTTACCTGTTCATTCCACGGCGTCAGATGGGTTTACGTCCAGGCACCGATTTTCGTAATTCTTCTTGAGAGACAGGAAGAGAGAAAGAAAGAGAAGGGGAGAGGAGGAAAAAGAGAACAGTGTGAGGCAGGGAGAAAGAGAACAGTGAGAGGCAGGGAGAACAGAGAGGAAGAGACGAAATGAGAGCGAGGAGGAAGAGGAGCAGGAAAAGAGAGGCTGAGAGAAAAGAGAATGTGAAAACAAGGAGATCTGGAAAGGGCGGGGGGGGGGGGGGGGGGGGGGGGGGGGGGGGGGGGGGGGGGGGGGGGGGGGCGGGGGGGGGGGGGGGGGGGGGGGGGGGGGTGGGGGGGGGGGGGGGGGGGAGGGGGGGGGGGGGGGGGGGGGGGGGGGGGGGGGGGGGGGGGGGGGGGGGGGGGGGGGGGGGGGGGGGGGGGGGGGTGGGGGGGGGGGGGGGGGGGGGGGGGGGGGGGGGGGGGGGGGGGGGGGGGGGGGGGGGGGGGGGGGGGGGGGGGGGGGGGGGGGGGGGGGGGGGGGGGGGGGGGGGGGGGGGGGGGGGGTGGGGGGGGGGGGGGGGGGGGGGGGGGGGGGGGGGGGGGGGGGGGGGGGGGGGGGTGGGGGGGGGGGGGGGGGGGGTGGGGGGGGGGGGGGGGGTGGGGGGGGGGGGGGGGGAGTGGCGGGGGGGGGGGGGGGGGGGGAGGGGGGGGGGGGGGGGGGGGGGGGGGGGGGGGGGAGGGGGTGGTGGGGGGGCGGGGGGGGGGGGGGGGGGGGGGGGGGGGGGGGGAGGGGGGGGGGGTGGGGGGAGTCAGGAGGAAGGACAAAATGGAGAAAGAGGAAGGGGAACGGGAAAAAGAAGACAGGGAGGAAGAGCGAATGGATGAGGATGGAGAGGAG
>NC_061841.1:15093238-15100738 GCF_019202785.1 Penaeus chinensis
GGAAATGTTTTCCAGTCTTTCTACTGGTTCCACTTTCAAATATCCTCAGGTTTGGAGACATACTGAAAATGTACTTTTTTTCTAAAATGAAGGAGAATCAACTTGATAGATAAATACTCACTATAAGATAAGGTAACATTAAACTCTACTAAAGGGAACACATGTCAAAGAAGAAGGAAAAAGAAGAGGAAAAGTCATACTTCCCTAGGTAAGTGCAGCAGCAACAAGCAAATCCTGTATATAGACAATAATAGAGGCCATTCATCATTCTTAAATAAATCACATATAGGTATAGTAACCAGGATGACAAATTTGTAATATACTGTCTCTTCACAAACAACCACACAGGCTTAGAGAGAGACAATTGATGAAACCAGCCTAACATGAAACCACTTCCTTCATAACAAGCTGAAGAAGGTGGCAGATAATAAGCCAAGCCTTCTACTATGCATACATTCACGTTTATACGTATGTCCCATCCACTGTTAAGCATTCCATCAATTCCACCCTGCCTTATTTCCTCATCCACCATCCATCAATTCATGTAACCTTTTTACCATTCTACTCAGCCCCAACCACCCCATTTACCAACTCCTGAAGGTAATACAGGTTTATCAGAACTGCACATACTGGAAAGATAAATCCTTGTAAAAGTACAATATAGTATATCACCTCTAAGCTCATTGCCTTTTATCTGTATTATGATTACTTTATTCCTAAGTGATACTGTTGGTTGTGCTTAGTGTTATTCCCTGCATGAAAAGAGAGAAATAATGGTAAAAAATTTAAATAAATAAATAAAATAAAACAAATATATATAGTACTACAACAATAGACCCTCGCACTTGCTACTGAGTCCTGTAAATGGAAAGAACTAGGCATGGAAGCTATGATCATTATTGATGCAATCAAGCACATATTAACATTCAGGGTACGATATTTATATAGAGTGTACTTATATGTGCTATCCCTTAAATATTTAAAGCTTCAGACTACATCATTCCAGTCCATATCAACAACACATGAAGTCCCACATGTCCAGTGGGAAAGGCATGGCAAACCCCTGTTATTGTGAATCAAACTCTTACATCCTTCATAATACCTAAGCAGCTCAAGAATAAGTATAAAATAAACACAGCTGTCAACTACACACATATGCCCTCTTGAGTACATCCTTTTGATGGCCTTTCACACAAATGTATGCAAGAATCCTGCCTGCAGCTGCAACCTGCTAGAAGTTGACTTGAAAATGTACAACACATGCATATTATGTTTCTTCCCCCTCACTCACCCCAGATATCTCTTTCTTTCCCCTAAGACTCCAAACTTTAATAGATACTTAATCATAGCCTAATCATGGAACTGAATAAACAATCATAAAAACCAACTTGAGTAGTTATGAATATTTTCCACATAAGCACAACATTCTCTGCCATAAAGTTAAAATTTAACTAACAGCAACAGCCAATTACGTGATTACTGATAAGGGCTCCCTATATTTTGTAGATGCATCAAGAGAATCATTATATTTCTGTGATGAAGTACCATGAAAGTTCAGAAATTATTAATGCAAAAGAAAGAGAGCTGTTAAGAGTTGGTACATCTGTAGTCCATAGGCAGTGTAGGAAAATGTCCAACCATATGATCGAAAGCCAGCATGCATGGCAGAGATTTTCGTTTTTTATTTTTTTTATAGGAAGCAGAAGTTCACACAAGATGGGCAGATGGTAAGCTGCAGACAAGAACCACAGGGGAGAAGTGCTCTTACATGAGCAATTTTGTTACAACAACTGCTTAGACATATGTAATTGTTTGCAGTATCCTGTCATACAAGTTAAACTTCAAATCAATTTTAGAGTGATGATATAAGGTTGTCTTCTGTAATATTACCAGCCTGTCTGTAGAAGTGTGATGGCCCAGAGTTTAATTATTTTGTTAACTATGAATCATGTACAATGATACATACATTTTATATTTCGTAATATAAATGCTTTAGATGTGATTATGATGTAAGATATATTTCCTTGTATCAAGTGATGGTTTCCTTATATCTTTATATGTAAAGAAATTAAGTTGTTAGGCACTGTATTTATGTCAGCTAAGTATTTTGTTATTTATTTTTATGTGATAATTGTTGTTAATTAGAGAATTCCATTCCAGAAATAAATCAGTTATTACAACCTCTATGGCATTATTTTTTTCTTAATATCCCACTATGTGATTGCTCTTAGTGCAGCTGTAGCAGTGACACATTTCATACTAGAGCTTATTTTTGAAGAATGGTAAGACAACAATACTTTCATGTTTTTTTTCATTTCCTTGCTTCTTTTTCAATATCATGCAAAGTCTGACTGTGTCCCCTTGGGGCCCAGCTTGCATGACTAACACTGTTTCCCTTTGACTGCCTTGCCCTTAGGCTCAAGATCAGGATATGCCTCACGGGGGGGAATGAGAGACAGCATCATCAGGTGGCGGGAGAAGCACTTCGAGGCTCGGAACTTGTCGTCTGTGCCATGGAGGAGGTCAAGCACCCCTAATACACCATAGCACTGATTGAACCTGCAACAAGCACATGATATTTATGCTAAAAGTATTGAAATATTAAACAGAAAAATAAAAATTTTCATTTTAAGTACTCTACATTATAATATATACTTTACTAAGGTGATCCTTTGATCATAACTTGGACATCAAACATCAATGGAAAACTACAAACTTTTAAAATAAGAAAAAAGTCTCACTTCAAGTGATGGAAGTCATGAGCCTCAGGGGATGGGAAGAACGGTAGATGATATCCACTATGAGCATTAAGGGTGCTGAGGATGGTAAGGCTGACCCAGAGCCAGACAGTAGCAACGTGTGAGCCAAGGACCAGTGGGCCAAGGAATACTGGCGAGAGGTTGGAACAGATGTGCTCCAATGGGTGGGCATAGATGGCTGTGATGGCAATGGGGCTTTGCCACTCGTGGTGCATCTTGTGGAAGTGCTTGTAGAGCAGCCGGTGGTGGAACAGCCTGGGGGTACAACAAGGATTTGGATTTTTAGATTCAATACAATTCAGGTTGTACTGCTTCAAATTCAAGTTACTTCAGTTCAACTGAAACTTAGTTTAAATGTTAGCATGTAAAATAACTGAGAATTGTGAGACTGAGAAATGGAAAGCATAAAGTAGAATGGAGGAATGAGTGAGAGACAGACAATAAAGATAAATTGAGACAGTAAAAGTAACATTAGATAAAAACTCCTAAAAACAGATACAAAAATATGCATAAAAGGAGACAGAAAGTGAAAACCAGCCCTTACCTATGTGAGTAGTAAAATCCAACTTCTTCAAGCAAAATGCAAATAATAAGCTCGAAGAGTACCCAGTGGAAAGTGGGCAGCTGTGGGGACTGGTCGTAGCCACGCAGAGCAAGCAAGTAGTAACTGGCAATGGAAAATGGAATACCCACGAAGATCTGGTTGAAGTGTACCCAAAGGATACACTGGGGGAAAAAAATACCAATAACTGACATGAAAATTCAGGAAAAAAAAACACTACTTACAATACAGTATCATTATCACATTATATCAAAATGTTAAGGAGTAAGTCAGACCAACAACATTCAACCTGGCAATACAAATGTGAAGAGGCTCAAATACATCCCTTAGGCTTGAACTTTATTCCACTAGCTTGAGAAACTCCCTCACCCTCACCCCTTATTTATTTTATCCTCTTGGTGGGGCCAAGGGGGCAACTTCATTTATGAGGGTACCTTCTGGTAAGCTGCAAGGTAGAGACATGGTTCATCTCAATTTCCTCATGACAGATATGATCAATCTGCCTCTTAATACATTAAGAGCTACCAGAGACCTGGAAATGATGGCAGTATCATCAGCAAAGTCAAAGTCAGTAACCAGTGTTGCTACTTTGGATGGCAGGTCTACCTACTGTTCAGTTGATGCATGTGCTGAAAGGCAGAGTGCTGAGTCTTAGGATCATGGTGCACTGAGTATAAGGCTTTACCACCCTTCAGCTTGAAGATTGCCTTGCAAACTTGTGTCAGAGTGGGAGGTTCCTCACTGATGGGGTGATCAGGTCCTCGGATCACATAATTCACGTCAATACATCATCAGTGGTTCTACAGTAAGCAACAGCTCAAAGGAAGTAATCAGCACTCTTGCACTAAAACATGATCTGAGATGAACTAAGAAGGCTTTGCGTCCAGCTTTCTTAGGTACGTCAGACAAAGGTCATTTGCTAAAAAATGGCCTTCCATCTCCTCAGTAAGATTAATGAGGTGAATGTCCAGGATCATCCAAGGCCTGTTTGTCAAGGATCAATACAAATCCCAACCTCAAGTCTCCTGCGAGAAAACATTCTGCCTTGTTCTCAGAAGTCATGAAAGAAAGCCTGGGCTGCATCAAGCAGTTTATGTTTTCAGGTGTTCTACAGAATTACAGAGTCTGTCAGGTTGTAGAACACTGGGAATCAATTCTAGACAGCACATTACTCATTAACCCATTGGATCTGGTTGCCACATGGCTCACAATGCAATTAGCTCTTTTTCTGCAGAGGTATTTTTGCAGTTCAGAAATTTTCCAAGGTCTATATTTGTGATTTGTTATGCTGTATTATGATGGTAATACTGTTTTTGTTGAGCAGACTCTATATTATCTCTGCGAGTAATTCACACTGTGCCATAACAGCAACAATAAGTAATGCTGCATTGTTATTTTTTATATTTTTGTATAATTAAATTTTACACATTCTGCCACCAGTAACAGAAGGCAGGAATAGGTTCCTTCACTTGTCTATAATGTCCTCCTTGGTGCCAGCACTCTTCCAGGTATAGCTCACATATGGTTTAGTCCATCCTCATTTAACAGTGGAAAAATCTAAGAGACCCTTCCTAAAGGCCCACAGAGTCAATATCTCTCAAAAAACTTGAGCACTCATGGCAAGATGTCTCCACCATCACCTGCCACTTAGAAACAATATTCCATGGCAAAATTCACCTGTCCCCCAGCCTTTAGGCCAAAAAGTTTCATGATGAGATGAGAGTTGTCCCTCTGCCAAAAGTTCTTTTTTTATCACAAGAAATCCCTAAGACCCAGATCAAATGAGTTTACACTGCAGGTAAATGTTACAGAGTCTGTAATGTCAGCAAGCACCTAAAACACCACAGAGCAGAATATAAATACAAGAAATATAACACCCAATGATTTAGAAATTAAAAAACGATTTCAAGAGTTAGAGCCTCTTCAGAAAGAAGAGACTTCAATTCTTAAAGCCCTTGCACCAAACACAACAACCAGCCAAAACAAAAGTCACACAAACATCCAACAAGCAAAGGAAAACACAAACATACAAACAACAGAACACACAACAACATAATCATATGCCCAGACTTTAAGCCAGTCTCAAACTATAACATTAGGACAAAGAACCCCAACGGAACCCAAAACCCCTAATGCACAAAAAAAACAAAAAGACAAGGCAAATATACTAGGAAAAAAATCACAGATCAGGAGACATGATTTAAACATGGCAAAATCAACACAAATGACTCAATCACCAAAAACAATTCAGGATTCTCCAATAATGGGGTCTCTACCAACACCACTAAGAGATGGAACTCCAATAAAGAGCCTCCCTCCAAAAAAAAAAGATATTCAACTAAATTAAGATAAAAACTTTTCATGGAAGAACACAATAAAGAATATAATTAGTGTAATATCAAATATAATAATCAGCATGAACTCTAAAAAAAAAACAATGATAGAAATTATTACCAAAACAATAAATGAAGTAACACCAATCATCAAAGAAATAATGAAATATCTAAATGAATAAAACCATTCTCTATCATGTTAGGTCAGTACTTAACAAAAAAAATACTTGGCACATAAAGAACAACCAGATTTGAGAGGACTGTGAGACCTGGTTAAAAGAAAAAGACAATTTTAATTTTAAAAAGTAATGAATAATAAATGGAATAATTAGAAAAGACAGAAGAGAACACTGGAGGGGCTTTAGCATTTTGTGTAAGAAAGGAATTACAATACAAGCTTATAGAGCTAAGAGACCGATTTATTTTAAAAATTAGCAGTACTGGGAACAAAGATTAATCATAGAAATTTAATGGCTAAATGTACTTCTTATTTACAATCCATGTAATAATATAAGTAAAGAAATATTAGAATATTATGTACAACAAATAGATGAGCCAAAGATGATAATGGGAGATTTTAATGCAAATCATCCAAGTTAGAACCCAAATTTAAACCTTAGACTATCAAATATCATGAGAAAAAACCTATTTGAACTCATCAGTCAAAAGTAATCTAATCTTGCTAACACCCCCAGGTCAGACTACAAGAGCAGACCCCAATAACAGAAAAGCAAGCACAACTGACCTAATAATAACCTCACCTACACTAAGTCACTTACAAGTAGACCCAGGAACCAACGTTGGAAGTGACCACTTAAAAGATAACCTCAGAAAAAATACACAACATAAAAAAAAGACATGGAAATTCATAGAAGGGTGGAGGAAATATCAAAAAGAGATAGAAAGTGAAGATACTGAAAACATAAAAGCTTTCAGAGAATTAGCCAACTTATTAAAAGACATAGGATCAAAATATTCCTATTTTGAGAATGATCATGGGATTAATAAACCAAACAAAACCTGGTGGAATTCATACTGCAATGAAGTGATAAAACAAAGAAACAAAGCATACAACAAATGGAGAAAAAAACCCAGTCAAGAAAACCACTATAGAAAAGAATTAGCAGTATCTAGATAAACAATAAAAAGAGAAAAAAGAAAATCCTGGGAAAATTTCTGTAACATGCTTTATTTTAAAACATCCTCAAGAAAAGTATGGAGCTTTATAAAAAGCTTTACTGCCAAAAAATCAACAATTGAATATCTCATCATACATAATGATACACCCATATCAGACAGCATCAAAGCTAGAACCATTTAAAGCACAATTTAAAAGAACTATAAAAAGTCACCTAAAAATTATTTTCTAAAAAAGAACTTAGTAATAAGAGATCTAGAATTAAAAATCCAAACTCAACATCAGCAGCAGTTTATATAAGAGATTTCAATCTCACCACACTATGGACATTCCATCAGTGAGAGAAATTTTGGAAGCTGAATTGTATGCATATGCCATGAAGCAAGGATTAACATACATACAAAGTAACAAAATAACAAAAGCAGTGATTTCAACATCAGCCCTACTCTTATTACGGAATAAAACCAAAAACAAATACACACTTGATATACGAAATACAAACTAATAAAAACACTAGCAACTCAGAAACACAAAACCATTTTACAGTGGATCCCAACACATAAAGGCATAAAAGGTAATGAAATTGCAGACTTAGCACCAAAGAAAGCTCACATATCCCACAACACTAGAAACATCATAAAAGAAATTAAAACAAACATCCAAAAGAATTGGGAGAGTGATCTTAATAATATCCTAAAGCACAAAAGA
>NC_061841.1:15108238-15120738 GCF_019202785.1 Penaeus chinensis
TCATTATCATTATTTTTATCACTATTATCATTATCATTATTTTTATCACTATTATCATTATCATTATTTTTATCACTATTACCATTATCGTTATTTTTATCACTATTATCATTATCATTATTTTATCACTATTATCATTATCATTATTTTTACCACTATTATCATTATCATTATTTTTATCACTATTATCATTATCACTATTTTTATCACTATTATCATTATCATTATTTTTAATATTAGTATTATTTTCACTATCATTATCATTATCATTGGTATCATCATTATCATCATTATCATTATCATTGCTATCATCATTATCATTATCATTGCTATCATCATTATCCCTATCATTATCATTAGCATTGCAAGGAGAAGGCAAGGAGTCTTGACACCATACAGGAGTGTCTGTGTGGACCAGGCCTACATGCCGCACACCTACAAGAGTTGCCTGATGCCTGAATCTTGGTCCATGTGTGGGAATGGGTTAAGAAGAACAATAATATCAATCTATATTTTGCCATTTATGAATAAAAAAACATTACAACAAACACAGAAAATTAAAAAGCGAAAGTCAACACTAAATAACAAAAAATTAAAATAAATAAATAAAAGCAACAATATACTAAAATTCAAAATATAATTCAAAAGATAATACCATATAATCAAATAGTTGGACTGTATCTTGAAATTTTCAATAGCCTCTGAATATATTTTTCTTGTAATTCACCCCTACTCCTTTCCTCTAAAACAAGATTAAGATAAGATCACCGTAAACAGTAGCAGCAGAAGCACTTGAACATCTATGCTGCACACATTCAGCAGAGAAAGTTAAGTACATTACTTCTTCTTCCTATTACCAGCATTGGCTTCTTTCCATACTTTTATTATGTATAGTTTTTACATTTTAAAAATAAATATATAAGCATGGTATAATTCTGATTATGTTGTAACTAAGACTTTATAACCAAGATTTAATTATGAATTACTTACATAGCAATATATTTCATATTTCCTAAAATATGTGTGAGTATGTATTAATACATATGAGCACCTGCATGTACATGTTTGTGCATGTGTGTGTGTGCACACATGTGCATGTACATGGAAAGTAGTCTACATATAACCAGGTAGCTCCACTTCCATTTAGTCCATTGAACCCAAAAGTATTTTTACAACTGCTAATGGTAAGGAACTCTTCATTATCATAAATAAAAGAATCTCTCTGTGAATCCGGCATCAAAAAGCCAGAAGTGAGTGCCCTAGATGCACAACAGAGGGAGATCAAGTATATTTCATTCATAACTATAAATATATATGTATATATACATATATACATATATGAATGTGTATGTATGTGTGTGTATATATGTATACATATAATATATATATATATATATATATATATATTTATACATAAAGACATACATATATATACACATATACATAATATACAAATAATATATATATGCATACATACATCCATACATATACACAAATATATATAAATACATATATATACACATACATGATATATATATATGTGTATATATATGAATATGTATGTATGTATGTATGTATATATTTATATATATACGCACATAAAGACATGCATATATATACGTCCACATATATACATAATATATATAATATATATATATGTATACAAACATTCATACATATATACAAATAAATATAATACATAAATATACACATACATGATACATATATAAATATATATATATATATATATATATATATATATACATATATATATATATAATTAAGCAGTTGAGTCAACCCCATTCTCCATCAAGTAACCATGTCACTATGCCAGCATATAAATGCTGCAACTGTCAAGGACAATCAATTGGAATCCTTTCACTCCTTTTTAGCGTGTAAAAATTTGCTTATGCCTTTACTGCGTAACTCTGAGCCATTAACAGTTTTACATGCAATTTACTCGTTACCAGTAACTCACCAATGAATGTCAAATCACGTTATTATCAAGACAAATTAAGTACTGTCTTGTCTTACAACCTTTAAAGAATTAACGTAAAAATAACGCGCATTAGATAATATAAGTCTGCGTATTCCACTGCCGATCTAGACAAAGAAGTCACTTTCTCCAAATATAACACAATTTCTACTGCATAACATTTAGATATGGTTAGCCTTGGCAACCAGTAGTTCTTTAACTGCCACTTTCATGTTGAAACAGTTGTTTCCCCCTCAACAACAACTTACACAAGGGTAAAAAGGCGTTCAGCAGTTAGAGGTACCGAGTTGCGCTACTTGTCAATTGGATCAATCTTGTGTTTACAGGGGATACTTGGGTCCTCAGCTGTTGCCTGGGGGAAATTACCCCGAAATCTAGGGGAATTCTGAGTTTCATGTTGCGTATATCTAATTGACATGCCATTTCCCATGATTGCCTTGGATGCACTATTTTATCTTTATTTATCTTAGTTTCATAAATAACCTGCGATTACTTAGACTGTGAAAGAATACATTCTGTTGTAGATTGAAAGCCAATCAACAGTGCGGGGAAGAAACGTAGGGGAGGTTTCGATGTTCTCTCTAACCCAGCATGTCATTGGTCGCTTTCTCCCCCACTCTCATGCAACTGAGTACAGATGTACTTGTTAAAAATACATCTTGAACAAATTGCCGAAGACAAATGAAATGTGTAAATGTTTCTTGTCCTTTAATGTTATTGTACCAAAGATAATATAAGGAGTAGTTGCTGCTGTTAACGAAAGGAGATTGACAGTATCAAATATAGGGTATAATTATTTTTAGTCATACCCCATATCTATAGTTATAGTTACTCAGTTAACATAGCTTATTGTATGATTCTCAGGTTACTGCAGAGGGCATTTATTTATATTCACTATTACATTCCTCTTCTGCATGGATACTACACAGAACGGTATCCCGCTTACTCTGTCTGAGCGCGAGTGCAGTTGTACCCCAACAGCGATGTCATACCGAGATATTTTCTGTGTGGATATTCTCTTTGTGATTGAGGGTACGAAGCTTCCACTTAATGTGTTTGGTTGTCGCTTTCAATAGTTTGACATAACTTTGTTATATATATATATATATATATATATATATATATATATATATATCGGTTAATTGAGACCACTTACAGTATATATTTGTGCATCATTATCTTTTACTTAATATCATGTACCGAAAATATTACACACACACACACACACACACACACACACACACACACACACACACACACACACACACACACACACACACACACACACACACACACACATACACACACACACACACACACACACACACACACACACACACACACACACACACACACACACACACTTATATTTATATATATATATATATATATATATATATATCGGTTAAGTGAGACCACTTACAGTATATATGTGTGCATCATTATCTTTTACTTAATATTCTGTACCGAAAATATTACATACACACACACATATATATACATATATATATATATATATGTGTGTGTGTGTGTGTGTGTGTGTGTGTGTGTGTGTGTGTGTGTGTGTGTGTGATATTTTCGGTACAGGGTATTAAATAAAAGATAATGATGCACAAATATATACTGTAAGTGGTCTCACTTAACCGATATATATATATATATATAAGTGTGTGTGTGTGTGTGTGTGTGTGTGTGTGTGTGTGTGTGTGTGTGTGTGTGTGTGTGTGTGTGTGTGTGTGTGTGTGTGTCTAATATGTATACATATACATAAATACATACATATATATTATGTATATTTTATGTACAATATATATTATATACATACACATACATATAAACATAATATATATATATATATATATATTATATATTGAATATATATACACATATATATTCATATATGTATATTATATATAATATATAAATATATATATACATATACATATATATATATATTTTTATATATATATATATATATACATATATACTATTCCCTTCCTTCCCCCTTCCTAATCACTTACTCTAAAATGGTGTATATGTATCTATACAGATATATAAATAGATTGTACACCATCTTACAATAAGTGGGTAGAAGGGAAGGAAAAGGAAAAGGAAGGAAACGTAAGGAAGAAAGAAATATAGAAATATAGAAAGAAAGGAAGTAAGGAAGAAAGAAAGGAAGAAAGAAAGGAAGGAAGGAAGGTAGGGAGGGAGGAAGCAAGGGAGAGAAGGAGGGAAGGAGGAAGGGCAGATTGGTAGGCAAGCAGGCAGTTGTGTATTTATTTATTTATGGAATTTTTTTCGGACGCATCAACATCTAAGGTCATATACGCAATATATAGCGATTGGGTGGGGCTTGGGAGAGAAGCCCCGGATAAAGAAGGCTTTTGGTTCAATAAGGCGATGTTTGCGGATTTGCAGAAGGAGCAAAGGTCAAAACAAAGAAATGTGCCAAACATCAAAACTCATATAGTATTAGTACTGGGGCGAAAAGGGTAAATATGAGTGAACATTAGGATAAGTGGACAGAAGGGGATGAAGAGGAAAAGGAAAAGGACTGGAGGAGAAGAAAAGGCCATGCAAAATCAGCCGAGTCGAGGGCTACGAACCTTCGTTTTCAGTTCGTCTCTTAATGCCACAATCAAAACTTATTTCGACGGTTCCCCAGCAAAGAATCGCGGGAAAAGAAAAGAGCCCGGCCACCTCGCAAGCAGAGGTGCAAAGGGAGGGCACAACTACAATCCACAACGCCTAGCTGCAGGGCCCACCGTGTGGGGCTCCGTCGTTTAAGGGAAGCGATCAACCACAGGACGACCAAAAGGTGCAGGGAGTGAAGAAAGTGCCGCGAAGTAGTGATGCTGATTTTTCTGAGAAGGAAGTATCGGCAATTACCCGGATGCTGCAGAGAATAGGTGTAATGGGAAAAAAACTGGCACAATTTATGGACAGAGAAACCGAGGAACAGAAACAGGGAGAGGAGGCTGTCACAGAAAGTCCCCTCCCTCCAGAAATGAAATATATAAGGTTAGTGGTCCAGCACGGGAAGAAAGTGCAGACTAAAATAAAAATTCAGGGAAAGGAAAGGAAAATAACAGCGAGAGTAGTGTAAGGAACATCCTCTCCGGACTTCAGGTCACTCTTGCTGAAGTGCAAAGATCAGGAGAAAGAAAGCCTCTTGAAGAAGGGGGAAGTTGTACAGAGACGAATGGGCAATCATTCGAGATATGTTGGGAGAAACTAAATATAGAGTAACCCAGAAAAGTGTCATCCAGACGTCACCGAGAGTGGTCAGAATTAACCATTTGTTTAGACATAGTTTTGACTTCTTGACACGAGTATACACATTTGACCTGGCTTAAGACATGACTCAGGAAAGCGTGAACAAGAGTACTGTTGATAGTGTAAGCGTAGACATCTGTTCACTGGACTAGATAGATACAATGGAGACGTGTCTCATTTGTTGATATACCTGTTTTGTATGTAAAATGTGAGCCCACATAGGGACTAAGATAGGGGGGAGGGTAACCCATGTTCTATCCTTTGGAGATGTAAGGTTTTGTCTCAATAAACTTGGCAAATGAAATCAAAATTGTGTTCATACTTTTTTTTTTCTTGCAATTTTTTAATACAATTTTTGTTTTTTCAATTCCTTTTCTTGAACATAAGTCAGATCTGTCAGTATTCACTTTTTTCTGATGTTGACATACTTGTCATTTATTTGTACCAAAATGTTTACTATATGTTCTGTAAGAGAAGAGAGGAGAAGAAAAAAAAAAAAAAAAAAAAAAAAAAAAAAAAAAAAAAAAAAAAAAAAAAAAGCTCCCGTTTCATTTAGGAATACCAAAATTGCTGTGGAATGCCATATAACTTGGGTAAATCTAGTTTCATATAGTGCATAAGAACTCACTCTTATCAGTTCCCCCCCTTTTTTTTTCTTCTTTTAACCAACCTTCATAACTTACCTTCCTTACATTGCTGATATCTTAACTATTCTGTTACTACTATTGCAATACTTGCTCAGAGCTCTTTATTTTTTTGTTTTTTTTGTTTCTGCAAACTTTACCTTGTGCTCAACAAGTAAGGGGGGGCGGGGAGAAACTGAGCAAGCATTTAATGATGTGCTCTAATAGGAGTGTGACCATGAAAGCAGTAATATACAGAAAAATTAAAAGCCTAACTTGTAAATTCTATTCTCAATTGTTATGCCTATCCTTCATTTTTTAAGTATAACCAATACCTGTTCTTGTGCCCCCCATATATCAATACAATTTGTATTAATGCCTTGTATGAATCCCATAATTTTGCAAACTAATATAAATTTTACAGTGTTTATTTGAATATACTGGCATATAAGATATACCCATTGAAGTAGACAGTGAGTGTCATCATGCTCAAAAGCTATAGCAAATATGGGCTTAATTTTCAGTTGAATGTGTTCTATCAACTTCCAAAATGTTTCAACCTTGTATGTGCAGTATGCAAGTGAAAAGTTTAACCTGTAAATCTGTTTCTATATCACTTTTACCTTTCTACTGTACATTATGAATATATAAATTAGCAAATTTACAATTCCTTTGCTTTCCAGTCAATGTGCAAATTTACACAGGAGTGTAACAATATACACTTCTCAGTCATTCACTAAATAATTACCTTTTACAACTTAATAATTACTATTTACATATATTAAATCCCAATACCATCAGATGTCTTTACACAAAAATAAATGAATACACAAGCACACAATACTTTAAATATTTCATAAAATAATTATGAGCTAACTACTAAATAAAGAATATCAAGGAAATCTATTGAGTTATTCATTTGTTTTAAAATAAAACTGGAATAAGAGAATCGTCCATTCAAAATCAAGATGGACTGTTGAAGGTGGATTTCTTCATTAATAACGCACATCAATGCTTTGATTTATAAATGAAGGTTATGATGATTCCTTGCCATTAAAAAAAAAGTAGGGATTTGGATGTTGAGAATTTAAAACAAGAAATAATAATAATAAATCCACATCCACATCTGTAACTCAAGTCTGAGTATAAGCTTTAGGATATAAATACCACAACAAAAATTTAATAGTGAAACACGGATTTACAATAATAAATGTGGAAAACTCAAGATGTACAAATCTATCTTTGGCTTCTTCAGAGTCCAGGGGTCTAAGACTAGTTCCAGAAAGACATTGGTTTTTATTTATCAGTTTTTAACATTAACACACTAAAGAATTCTTAAGAAAAAAATCACTTTCATTGTTCTTTCAACAAATAGGTAACGGTTTCTTTCTTATAGTCTACCACCACCCTATCCAACCTCTTTATCTTTAACTTTCATGTATTGGAAAAGTTAATAGTAAAAAATAGTAATAATAATGACGATATCACTAACTTACAACGATTTGCTGTGAGAAAATATAAGGGGTTCACAGTAGCTGCATATTGCACAAAAACAGAATATCCAGGAGTGGAAAAGAACAACGATGAAAAAATCCCTTTTCCTGGGCTTTCCTTTAAATGTCTGGGGTATTTTTTGAGCTTTACATATAATTACTTGACAGGTACCCCATATTATACACATTGATACATCAACATTTTTTTAAATAGAAATACCTTCGGATAATGGAAACTGAACTAGAAACTACAGAAAAATCATCTATCCACAATACTGTCTGGATTATGTAAATGCAAAAAAATTTCTTGTATTCATTTATTTGTACTTTTAACTTCTATACAGTTTTAGAAATTTTTGAGCAAATGAAACAAGGACATGAGAGTGTTGGAAATGATGGCGCATTGAAGGCCGTCTCAGCTGGAGAACCCAATGCAATGAAGTTGGCCCAATTGTTATGAACTTGCACAGGCAAAAAAAGAGGATTTCGAATAAAACACCAGATGACATGGAATAATCAACACATCTTATTATTTTCCTTGTGCATTCCGTATAAAAATAAGTTAAAGACATGAATTAAATCGAAAACAAAATTTTTCATGGCATTTGTTAATTTTCAGGACAAAGTTCAAGTTTCGTGGAACATGTAATGGTCCAGCTTAGCACATTTAGAGCTGTCCAAGGAGTTGCTCGGCCCGTTGGTAAACACTGCTGCACTACTATTGCTGTCACTGTTTGGTAAGCTATCGTTTGTCCGAGTTGTTGAAGCGAACAATTTTTGAGACACCAGATTATTTGTAGTTGAACTACTTATAACATTGCTACCATTATTTTTATTATTAGATAAATGAAGTCCACTGGGTACACACGACGCATCCGCAGACAAGGAGTCCTGGTGCTGTGACGTTATCGCTTGGCCATTGCCACCGCTACTTTCACTGTTTGAACACTCGCTGCCAACCTTGTCACTCACACCACTGCTAGAGGAGGCACACTGTAAGCTGTTACTTAGACTAGTTGCTGAGGAAATAGAAAAGGAGACGGAGGAGGATGTTGCTGCCGCAGATGACGAGGGCGGCAAGGAAGAAGAGGTGGAGGAGGATGCGGAGGAAGTGGAAGATAATGATGCTGAAGAGGAGGTTGCTGCTGGGAAGGAGGAAGAGGAGGAGGGTAAAGACGAAGGCTGCATCTCGTCACCCGTCACATTGCTTGTACTAAGTTGCAGTCCCGATACTGCCAAGGGAAGCGTGTTAGTCGAGTCCAGGGTCATGAATTTGGATGTTGGTTGCGTGGTGAAGTCTACGGAATGTTGCTGTTGCCTGTCACTTGTACTACTGAAATTTGATGCCCATTCACTGCTTGCGAGATCATGGTAAGTCACACCACTACTGCTGCTGGAGCCACCATTAGTCCCACTGCCACTTTTCCCATCGTGACTACTATTGTCTGTCACAAGATCCACTTCTAAATTCTCCCCGATTATCACACCGGAGTCCCCACTAAGTAACGTGTCTAAGTCTGAAGGTATTGACACTTCTAATTCTGTTATATTGCCCATGGCATCCCCATCCATGACCTCCGCCGTGATGAAGACGGATGATGGCACCGCAGACGCCAAATTCAGCTCCTCTGGGGATGAGGCTGAATTGAGGTTCACATCCGGAGTTAAGGTAACCGGGACTCCTACAGTTTCCACATCAATTTCCACATCAGTGTCGTTGTCTTCGGGAGGAGAGCTTGGACAGAAGTGCGGCCTGAGGATACATGTCACTATCAAATTGGATATCTATATTTTTAAAAATAATAAGGAATCTATGAATATTAGATCTGAATTAAATAATAACTACAATGCTTTAATTCAGCAAGGAAAAATAGGGTTTCTTATCTTGGAATACATGAGACAAAGAAAAATAATTACTCTCCACCCTTCCAACCCTCCCTCAAACTTACTCATTGACTCATTCTCTCTCTTTTCCCACATTTATGATGAGGCCCATATAATCAACAAATTAAAAGCATCAGATACACCAGGGCTGTGTAACAAGACTACAATGATGAAGATGAATTAAGCCAACATTTCCCCAGCATCCACAACCAAGGAGACAGTATCACACTCTCAAAAATGCTGTGCTCAACCTATTTCTTACCATTCAGTTTTGACCTCATGCAAGAAGTCATTGGTTGCTGTGAGGCCATTGGGACCCACACTTCTGAAGTCTGTCTTGGACCACAGGTCATCTAAGGGAGTGCTTAATCTGTCTATCCATACTCTGTAATAAAAAAGGATAACAGGGTTAGAGTTAGGGGTAATAATAACAGTAAACAAGGGTAAGACATTTAAATAAGAAATGCAAATAGAAGTCTATAAGAATGTATATATGGATTAATAAAATAGTATAAAGACAAATAAATAAAAAATATCTATCAATCATTCAATCATTCACTCTATATATACATGAGTAAGTGAATAATGGCCAAATTTTCTGCCCCTTTTATTTCAGACAAGACAAAGTAAAAGGCTGTTAGAATGTATATATAATTCAATAAAAAATAACAAATAAATACAGGTATCTATCTATCAATCAATTCACTCTATATATACACACATGGACAAGTGAAAACTGGCCAAATTTCCTGCCATTTATTTCAGACAAGACATTTCTAGCTATAAGATTAGGGTTCCTTTCACCCCTTGGTAACGGGTGTAGAAAAAAAAAAAAAAAAAAAAAAACTAAAAAAAAAAAAACAAAAAAACTATGCTCTGGCGATCAATGGCAACGCGCCGACTTTGAGTGCGAGAGTTCGGGAGGTCGGTACATCAGACCGAATCACTGCCTTGGAGCGCTTTGGCATGCCGCACGCCATATTTCGAGCGTTTTGCTATGATGTCCAGAGACGTGACCCATCGGGAAGGGGTTAAAGATATATATATATATATATATATATATATATATATATATATATATATATATATATATATATATATATATATATATCATTTTTACACAAAAATTCTTAAAGAAATTTTTCCCAATTATTACATGCAAGCACGTTGATTATACAAGGAGAAAATCATATGAAACAAAAGTCCTATTTGCTACAACTGTGTAAGGCCTGTCAAAATCTGGCATTTTTTCCTTAAATCCTTCCCTTTATGAATGAGATCCACTAGTGCATCTAGTACTATTCAGCAAATTTCCTTCAACCACACCCACAATATTATTCCTATATCGCCACTTGCCTAGCAGGCTATCCATAATCTAATTAGGCTATCCATAATCTAATTTATTAACAGTCATGTTTTCCACTCCTCTATTTTCATGAGAATGAAATATTGATATAAAGTAATAATTCTGGTTCTGCAATGTATATTTAATCCAGCCAAACCCTCAGTCAGTGTCTCCTAACTGGTGAGTCACAAAGGATTGGGCAAAGGCATTGCCAAGCCCATTAGCAAAGCACCTGTCAAGTGTTCATATTAAGAATATACTATGAGGCCATGTCTTCAAGGTATATTGTATTACATTTGAGGAAATAAAATAAAATAAAATGTAACAGCATATGAAGCACAATCAGTCCATGGACGTACCTGCCACCTCTGCCAACTCTCCTGCGGGCAAAGCCTATACACCGACGAGCAGGATGTGCCAAGGAGGTGAGGGAAAATCTAAATCTCGGGTCTCCACCTCCACCTTCACTCGGTGGGACCCAAGGCCAGTTACCTTCCTTAGGCTGTAGAATAAAGAAAAATAATAATAATATGCACTGGAACACTGAACAGAAATTAAATCTCTATTTTTCTAACTTATCTGATGGCATACAAAGAGTGATCATTAAATGCATTTATCACAAGGCCCTCTACGAGAAATTATCTCTTTCTGAACTCTCCTTTTGTGTTTAAAGATACTTACCGCATGATAATTAGTAAATTTTTTCCTTCTAAATGTGAAGACACCATCTGGTTCATTTTCTTCCTCTGCTTCTGAAGGGGAGGGTGAAGCGACCTCATCCTCTGAGCTGGGAGCCGCATATGTTAGGGAGTCCTGTGGGGGGTAAATCCAAAGGCATTAATCATGAAGGTAACATAAAAGGTTTTAATAAATTGGGTCCTCTGCTCTAAGACACACTAGAGGACTCTAGGACTCATGAGATCAATTGGTAAAATGTCAAGAGAACAGGTCTTTAAAAAAATCTGTATTGGTGTAATATCATGTCCTGTTAATAATAATAAAAAAAAAAAAGTCTAATTACAAAATTGAACCTTATGCCTGGCAATCAATTTTACCAGTCAATCCCTCAGGAGACAAAACTGATGATTTTTGTATTTTATTTGTATGCATAAAATTAGGAATGAAAGGTTGAGATATAAATATACCTATTCCTATGCAAACAATATCTTTACAATTTCATTATTTTTGGATATCATTTTTGAAATCTATATGTTCTCCATGGGAAGCATACTACAAACATACTGCTTGGGGTATATGTGCCGGAGGCTGGGAACCCATGATCTAAGCCATATGAAGTCTACATGCAGGGGTTGTCTACTGTATCACAGCATTTCCCTGTATTCTCAAGAGAAACCCCTCATACAGGTAGAATTTAGAACTACAAACGTCTATGACAAATAAAAAACATAGGCCTTCTGCAAAGACACTTGATATGAATGGATTGAGCTTTACAACATCCAGGTTTAAAGGATTAAGTGGGCAGAAAATGACTATGCTTCTTAGACCCAGTTTCATAATTGAACATTTTAAATTATGAAACTGGGTCTAAGTATTAAAAAAAGAAAAAAAAAGGGAATAACACAGAAAAACATGTGTATTCTAGATGTACTGTAAGTTAACAATAGAAGCATACAATGCTCTTATAATAATGAGTCTGGAGATTTACACAAGAATATTAATTAACCCGATACTGCCAGGCCACACCTGGCAGGTTATAACAAACTGCTTGGTACACCGTGGCAACACGCCAAAGCGTTTAGAACGGGACGTTCAGCTTAATTATTCTTATTTATTTTCTTCATCCAGCAGTGTTGGGTTACTATTAGATGTTTACTTCTTTGGGGTGGATAGTGACTTAACCCAATGGCGTCGGGTATAGA
>NC_061841.1:15125738-15128238 GCF_019202785.1 Penaeus chinensis
AAAAGCACAAAAAATAATGGAAATTTCCACTGAAACTCTACAGACGTCCCTGCCATCTTTGAAAGTCTACAGACCGACCCGCCAACTTTAAAAAAACTCAACAGGAATCAAACCCAGTGTTCCGTAAAATCTACGGGATTTCTCATAATCCAGATCCCCAGTGGTAATCGTATAATGCCTCATAATCAATAAACCTCCCTAAACTTAACCCTGTGGCTTTTATACACTACGATCTATATATTCCCTAGCCAGAGGGCTCTGCCCCCTGTACCCCTAGTAATATATAAACCTAACCTAACCTAGCCTAGCCTAGCCTAATTATATGCGCCTAACCAGGGGGCTACACCCCCTGGACCCCCGCAGCTTTAAGAAAATATGATTTATATATTCCCTAGCCAAGGGGCTCTGCCCTCTGAACCTCCACTAGATATAGCGAAAGACCGAACTTTTCTTCGCTTCCTTCTATGGTCCGAATTCCTTTGTTTTAATCACTTTTTTCGGCATTTGGGGCACTTGTTGGGCCCAAATATCAGGCTGAGATAGATACTAATATCTATTTGTTCTATTTATCCACTATATGGCTTTAAAATAATGAGTTACGCATTACATTTGTTTTGGTCCTGACAAGCTAAACATGGATGGGGACTCAGAGCAGTGTCATGCAGAGCCTTATCTTTGTCATTTCCCGGGAAATCTGAGGCCACTGCAGATTTAGTTGTATTGATTCCTACTCTATTTTTTATGCTCTACAAGATGGCAATGTCCATTTTGCTCTATCTCCATGCATCGCTCTCGGTAACATTAACCAAAATTACAATAGAAGTTCTCAGCCACCTTTAACCACTTGGATCCACATGACACGACCATCACATTATGAAAAAATTTGACTGAGTGGTGGGTGACGTGAACATGTCACAGAAAAATATGGCTGAGGATTTGGGTGACAGGAACATGCTGTCATGAGAATTTCAGCTGAAGGCCAGGGTGACAGGAATGACTTGCCCCAAGTACATGAAGATCTTGGAGGGTGATTTGATGCAGTTGGCATCTAGAAGAGGACCCTTGCATTATTCCTACAGGCAAAGGAATGTGGAAGAGTGACTGGAACAGTACCAGCTCTAGGGAGGGCACTAATTCCATGCTCAAGACCCTATTTCTGCCCTATTCGAGTGCAGGTTGTATTACTTTAAATTTAATATTACTAAATAATTTAATAAAAATCACAAATAACAATATGTTACATATTGTTATTATTATTCCATTGAGTTATGGACAACCTAAAGAAATAATATGGAGTATGTGCTAGGAAAAAAAATCCATCTCCTTCAATAGTGTAAATTGAATGACAAATACTGACAAACAAAAAACCCTTATTCAGAAAAAGAGAAGATTGCAAAGGGGAGGCAAGGAGTCTCTACACCGCACATGAGTGTTTGTGGGTGCCTGCACTACAAGCCACACACCCATTAGAGTGGCCACTCAAGTAAATCTAATACCCAGATTGTGGATCACATGCAGGCAGCGAAGCACTCTGATCCAAGGGGTTAACTCATTGCCTCCAGGTGATGTATCATTGACAAACTACATTTACCTGGGTGACATGAATTGTCATTTTACTGCCAGCACATCTGTACTACCAATCTTTACATTTCAGCTCAATAACTTGGCCTGTTGCAAATATGAGTGTGAAAATGTTAATGTGTGATATTCGTGCTTGACAATTACACTTTTTTTCTTGTAGATTGCTATCAAAATAAGTAAGGCTGACATGTATTACTGAATAATATACACTGATGAGTTTTATTGCCCGGGGGGGTTGTCCAGTTGTGAGCAGACAAAATAAAATGTGCCCTAGATGGGTTTTTAACCCACTGGATCCAGCAAAAGGGATGTGAATAACCTTGCCATGACTGCACAAAGCTTTTGGAGGAAGATTAGATTCAGTGGGCATCTAGGAAGAGGTTCTTGCATTATTTCCACAGTAAATGGTGGTGGAATGTGCTATGGAATGAGCCATAGCTGGAAGAGCACTGGCTCCAGGGAAGAAACTATTCTTATACTTAGAATCCTATTCCTGCCTGCCATAAAAGGAACCACAAAACTGATCAACATGAAAATATTAAAAAATGACACAAGCAAAATGTTACTTACATAGTCTATTACCATCTAGATACAGCAGAACAAATGTTCTGCTATATCTGGCAAAAGAGCAAAAAATGCTTCAGCAGAAAAAGAGAGAACACCATTGCAAAGGGGAGGCAAGAAGTTGTGGTACCATACACAAATATTTGTGTGGGTCAGGCCTGCAAGTATGCATAATCCCCAAATTCTGGCCCATATGCAGAAAGTGAGGCATCTAGATCCAACAGGTTAATTGACTGACATAACTTTCTATCTGGGTTCCCTAGAATGAGACTCCCCCCCCCCCCCCCCCCCTCATAAGAAGGAAGTAAATACCATGTTAATAAGTTAGGCTTTATCTGAAAACAAATCATCACTT
>NC_061841.1:15135738-15143238 GCF_019202785.1 Penaeus chinensis
CTAACACTTTCTAGTATCTAATCTGGCTGATATTAAGTATATACTATATTATGTTCATCTAATAGTTTTTATCCATTATGGACTCATTCCTATACCTCCCCACTTTTCTTTTAAGTAAGTATCATCATGCTTTCTAGATTTAAGAGAGCTTTAAAAATATTCCTGATAATAAGAACACTTAAGACTATCAACATAACTACCTATCCACACAGTACATATTTGTATAGGTATAGTATTCTCCCAGCCATAATGCGATGAGTACTATAAGCCTATTTCCTCTTTTAGAAAACTATAATAGCATACAACACAGACGACAAATAAAAAAGGTTTTCACCTTAAAACAGATCCTTCCATACAATGCACTCTCATAATAAACTGAAGAATATACAAACAGAATAAATTTTTTATTCAGATTTATAACAAAGTACATACAAGTAAAGTTAGAAAAGAAATATATATGACATTCACCCATCTTGGATAGTTATTAACCAATGTTGATGGATGGTCCTAACCACAACTGTCAAGGGATGGCTGATGTTTTGTATTATAGACAATTGTCAATTCACACTTGACAAGAGAGAATCGCACAGTGCATTTGTATGCATAGCTACAGCACACAATAGTTGGCAGAACTCTATGATTCCCCCACTTTTATGAGCAAAGGCCACAAAAATACAGATACAGAGCAAACATCCAAAATCACCAAACTTGCCCTGAGTGACCTCTCAAATGGCTGATCTGAGGTAGCTAGCCATTATTAAGACATTCCTACAATTACCCGTTAACATCAACTATATAAATTTACATTTCTGAAAATACTTTTTATTTGCAGCTGCCATTCAAAATGTATCTAAAATAGAAAAGACCAGAGTAGCTCTTTTACATCACAAATACAAAGAATTACACATACTTGTAAAAAGGTGACTAGATCCTTATATTAAAATCCAAGGGATCCCTATCATATATCATTTCGGTCTTTCATCTCTAATATTTCGAGGATGAATTGTTTATCATATTTGACTCTTCTGTCGCTAGGGCTCCAAAAATTTATGCACATATGTCCACAAAGCCTTGGGGCTAGTACAGTGGTAACGTGCCGGCCTCTCATCCGAGGGGTCGGTGGTTTGCGCCCCGCCCAGGCGCAAGAAGTTGCATTTATCGCCTGGGGGTTACTGCTGTGGCTGGGTACCATGGCGGGTAAGGACTAAGCCAAGTCAGCACCAGCTGACACACGTTAGCGAGTCGACATTAATCGACACAGGCCGGGCTCCCCTCATTGGCATAGCCCGGGCGAAGCTCAGCTTCGTATATCGGACTTATCCTTATCCTTTTGTCCACAAACACATTACAATAAATAAAAAATAAAAAGTTATGGGAAATGAAATAAAAATAAGAACTTGAATTCCAGAATATGTACCCATGTACGAAAAGCTGAGAGTTTGTGCATCCTACTAACAAGAACTACATTTATTTGAACAACTATTGTCTACTTTCGAACCACCGAAACAGTCTGATAATGTCACACCAGCACACTCTCAGGCACTACTAGTGTATTGGATGCTGGTGATGTGACCATCATGGCAAGAAAAAAAAAAAAAAATTGGCTGAGGATTGGTTGAGAGATATTGCCCATCATGAAAATATTTGCATAAGGACCAGGAAGACAGGAATGTGTCATGAAAAATCCAGCAAAAGGCCAGAGTGATGGCAATGACTTGCCATGAATACATAAGGCTCTTGGAAGATTCCATAGGCATTTAACTCCATACCGAAGGGCCATGTACTGCGCTGTCATAACAAACCGCTTGATTTGTGGAGCTGTACGCTGCGGCGACACACCAAGCGCTACAAGCCTGGGGTTCGGATTAATTTAGAAAACGCTCAACGTCGGCTCGTTGCCATTAATCTCCAGTAAGGAGTTAAATGGGGGCTCTTGCATTATTTCCTCTGGTAAATGAGGGTGAAATGTACCATCCACGAGCTATAGTTGGAAGAGCGTCAGCTCCAAGAAGGACATTATTTCCATGTTCAGGTTCCAATTTCTGCAAACTGTAAGCAGCAGCACAGTGGTATTATGAAAAACCAAATAATAAGAAAATATTAAAAAACACAAATAACAAAATGTTTGTCATTGGTATTGGGAGAGATGATAAAGAGTCAGTGCAAGGAAAAAAGTCTATTACCATAAAAAATAAGAAATCAAAAACACTGGATCCAAGGGTTTAATGTTATTATACCTCAATGACTTATTTCGTAATACTGACTGATACAAAGCCATCTAAGTTAAGCATCAACACTTTGTGCTGTTTCTAAATAATATGGAAATAATTAAAAGGAGTGAAAGTGTCAAATGGGGATATATGGAACTTGGAATGAATGCATGATGATCCTCCCTCATCAACCTCAACCACTTTTGATTCCTTCAGAAGATATCTTTTTGAAAATGAAGATGCGACAGCTATATAAATAATAATGATCCTCTTTCATCTGCCTATCCACAGAGAAATCCTCGATCCTTTGCCACTGGCTTGCAGCCTCTACAAGCTTGTATGGTGTTGAGTAATAACTACACCCTTTTCAACATCCAACATTTGCATTTCTCTTTTGTATGAAAGTTTCCTGGGTAAAAATATAAGAATTCATCTTTTTTATATAGTTTTAAGAATATGCATACTGAATCTATGACTGAGCAAACACACAAATATTATGGTTCCAGTTCACATGTATCCCACCCATTATAATATATTCCAATAAAATGTTATGAATCACTATTTATCAAATTGTTATTCCTTGTATTTTTCTAGTCATTATTAACAAACACAGAAATTTGTGATCATCATTTACATGCAAATAAATTAAGTAAAACATATTTACTAATTTCTGGAATATCACCTACTAAAATAAAGGTAAACATCATATTGTACACATAATTTGAGAGTATATGTATATTTGTATTACAGAAATGTTTAATCTAATGCTCCTTTCAAAACTGTTGTTAATAATAAAAAACCTTGGAAAACTTAGGAGTCCCTAAACAGTAAACCAAAGGCAGATTCTTCCTCCAACTGTACACAAATAAATTAAGTATTACAGGGAATTAAGGTGTACAGAACAAACTGGAAGCTGAACAGATTATCATGACTTTTGTTTAACATGAGGAAACTGGGCCTATATCAATTTAATGGGTTCATTACAATCAATAAGATATGAAGTAACTTCTAAAGCTATGCATAAGACTTTCCGAACAAAATAAACAGAACAAACAAGATGCATTTAACTTTGAATTTATTCATTTAAACAAATAAAGTGAAAAAAGTGTGTCATCAACTCAAACTTTTCTATGGGTATTTTTCAATTCAATGAGGCTCCTAGCAATAATAAAGGTGTAATAATTATTACATTAACTGCACAAAAATAATGTTTTGAAAGTAACAGTGAACCACACCAAGAAGTAAATATCACAGAACTATTAGAAAAGTAAAATGTGCATTCACAAGGATTATAAGCCAAGTTTAGCATCAGAGACATGGGGGAAGGGGGGGGGATAAGGAAAAAATAAAAAGAGAGAGAGAGAGAGAGAGGAACACACATACCTTATACGTGGGAGGGTAGATTCTGTCGAGGACGGAGGAGTCTTCGGGGCATGCATCATATACTTCTGGCACCGGTATGATGCGTTGGTGGAAGATGGCCTGTTGCAAGTGATGCTCCTGTAGGTAAAAATTTGAAGGATAAGTTTGGTTACAGTTGACTTCAGCAGCAGTAGCAGTGAAGGGGAAAACATACTGGGAAAACCGTTCAAGGATTTACAAATGTCCAGAACATCCTTGTCAAACTATTCTTATAGAAATAATATTGCTTAATTTTTCAGCATAGATAATACTAAGATTTGTTAAAAGCAGATATATAATGACTAAGTAAAAAATTTCTGAACAAATTGTTCATAATGTTACTAACATCAATAATAGTTTTATATAATAATAATAATTTATAATGATGATGATGATGATATTGATGATGATGATGATGATGATGATGATGATGATGATGATGATGATGATAACAACAACAACAATAATAATAATAATAATGATATTAATAATAATAATAATAATAATAAAAGAAAGAAAAATTGTATATTTCCCCAATCAACTTCTTCATTCATTACACATTCCAGCCTTTACATCATCCACTCCCACATCAGCATAGTTGCCATGGCAACCTTATATACGCTGTCCCTTTGTATCTTTCTCTCCCGCCTCAACATGGTCACCATGACAACCTTATCTGGTGAGGAGTGTCATTTAGCAAGGGACCTCATTTCTGACATGGCATCCTATGCATTTCTTAAGATACCAATCCAAGTCTTGTTTAGGAAACAGACCAGGATAAAAGATCAAGCACTATTCATGTTAGAATTATATGAATTAATCTGAACAGAAAGGGAAAGAAAAGAAAAAAAGAAGAAGAAGAAAGGAAAAGAGTAAATTTAATTCCATTCTCAAAGTAACAAATGTAATAATAAAGAAGGACACTGATAATAATAATGATAAACTACTAATTATGGCATCAACAAAATTAATAACTCTAATAATAAAAAACACACTACAACTAATAATAATGATGACGATGATGATGATAATAATAATAATAATAATAATAATAATAATAATAATAAAAATGATAATCCTTATTATTAATTATCATTATGATGATGATGATGATAACAATGATAAGAGAAAGAAAGAAAAAGAAAAGAAGAGAGGAAAGAAAAAAAAAAAAAGTAAAAATATATTACAATAATAATATAGCAATCTTAGTAACAATAGTGTCAATAAAATAATATTATTATTTTTGAACTATAATAAAAAAAAAAAAAAATGAAAAAAAAAAAAAAAAAAAAAATCATATTTGTAATAACATAATGATGATAAACTAACAGTCATTATGAAAAAAAGATAGTTGTTGTAGTAGTAGTAGTAGTAATTGCAGTAGCAGCAGCAGCAGCAGTTTTAGTCATAGACGCTGTAGTCATAGTACTATTAGTAGTAGTCTTAGAGTAGTAGTTATAGTTGTAGAGTTGTAGTCTTCATAGTAGTAGTAGTAGTAGTAGTAGTAGTAGTAGTAGTAGTAGTAGTAGTAGTAGTTATAAAGTAGTAGTAGTAGTAGTTATAAAGTTGTAGTTGTAATCGTAAAGTAGTAGTTGCAGTCGTAGAGAAGGAGGAGGAGGAGGAGGAGGAGGAGGAGGAGGAGGAGAATTGTAGTCTTGGTAGTAGTAGTAGTTATAGTCGTAAAGTAGTAGTTGTAGTTGTAGAGTAGTAGTAGTAGTAGTAGTAGTAGTAGTAGTAGTAGTAGTAGTTGTAGAGTAGTAGTTGTAGTAGTTGTAGTCGTAGAGTAGTAGTGGTGGTGGTAGTAGTGGATGTAATAGTAGTGGTTGTAGTGGTGGTGGTGATAGTACTAGCAATCAGGAACAGTAATAGTAGTAGTGGTGGTAGTAGGAGTAAATACAGTAACAGTAATAGTAACAGGAACAGGAACAGGAACAGGAACAGCAACATAAGAAGAAGAAGAAGAACAAGAAGAACAAGAAGAACAAGAACAAGAAGAAGAAAAAGAAGAAAAAAAAGAAGAAAAAGAAGAAAAAGAAGAAAAAAAGAAGAAAAGAAGAAGAAGAAGAAGAAACTCATAATCATACATCCTCATCACTATAAAGAATATTCCCACATCAAACTTACCATTAACAATAACTGATAAAACTAAAAGAATAAAAAAAAAATCCAGAACAGAAACCTTATTGCTGAAACCCTAATTAATACGGACACCAATGCTAAAATTCTTACTAATGCTAACACTAGGAACAAGAAAGAAAAAGAACACTTTGCGTCCCCTTCCCCAACCTACCCCCACACAAGAGCAAAACAGCAGCTGTACACATCAATATCAATCCATACTAATAAGGATGTGGGTGGCACATACAAGATGAATAATAACAATAATGATGATGATGATGATAGAAAAATTTCAAATGGACAGTCTATACAGTGCTTTGGCTTCACATAAACTGTGAAACTACAAATTCTCTTCCCTTATTGTGGCTTACAATGGTGTGGCTATAATACCAACGATGGCAAAGACCACAAACTATCTAAATTTTGCTACAATAAAAATAATCAGAGTATGGAAAACAAACGGAAAAACAACAACAGCATGCACAAACGCACGCACGCACGAATGCACACACAAACACACACGCACACACACACACACACACAAACACACACTTAAAAAAAAAAAAAAAAATATATATATATATATATATACACCAATAATAATGATACTGACAATGATAATAATGTAAGGTAATGATAATGACCCTAATGACTGCTCCTGATTTCCCCATTCCTTGAAACTGGGGTAAAACGTGTTTCTCTTTCGAATACTATTAATATTGATATTGTTATCATTATTATTGATGTTATGCTTACCAAATTATTAAAATATTAAAAACATTAAAGACAATAAAATAAAACAAATTAAAATTTCAAAAAATCAAGGAAAAGGGTAAGGCAAAATAAGTAAGGCTAATAACTGACTCCTTGGTGACTTAGCACTTGTATAGCCCTCTATGTGTAAAGAGAAGGCATGGCATTGTATTCTTGACCCATGGGGTTCAATAAAACAATAAAGAAACAAGAAAATAAATTCAGTAGAGCTTATCATACTCATAATTCAACAGAGCAAGAAATAGACATCATTCATATAAGTACTGATACCACTAAAACTAAAAGTACTACAGTCTCAAGATCAAGACAAAGATCAAGATGAGGATGAGGATGATGAATGAAGATGAAGATAAAGATGATGATAATGTGTGGTACAATAACATGTTTGTGTATGGTACTAATAAAATGGGGTGGGGCCTCTTATATGTCCAGGGTAAACAGACTATAGTAGTTAACTCATTGTCACTATGTAACTGTGAAGCCATCTATATGTAATGTAATAGCAGCAATACTATCAAAATACCAACATCAAAAGCAATAATGATGATGCTGATAATTCTTACCATTATTATTATCATAACTATAACAAAAACATTAATAACAGTAATATAAATAATAAAATCCATAACAAGAATAGCAATAATAGTAATATAAATAATAAAATCCATAACAAGAATAGCAATAATAATGATGATGATAAAAATAATAATAATATTAAAAACAACAATAATAAAGGAGGAAATAACAGCAACAATAATAATTATGTATAAAAAAATAATAATAATAATACAAATGATGACGACAAAAATAACAATAACATAATCAACATCAATGTATCAATAATAATATTAATAATAATAACAAACAACCATAATACTAGCACCATCAACATCAATTATAATTTTTATTATTTTCAAAATAATAATAATAATAATAATAATAATAATAATATTAAAGATAACAATAATAATTACGATAAAAATAACATTGACATTAA
>NC_061841.1:15148238-15155738 GCF_019202785.1 Penaeus chinensis
AACAAATTTATATTAAGCTTGACTCTAATCAAACTTAGACTAAGTGATTCATACATAATTAGCCAGGTACAAAAGCAGACCTACTAAGCTCTAATCCTTGGTAAAATTAAAGACTAAAGAAATTTAAACAATACCAAAATTCCTTTAAAGCAAATGATGATGAAAGAAAAAGAAATTAAAAATAAATGAAGGGGAAAAGAAAAGAGCATCTCATTTCAAAACTGCACCTACAAAACCCCACAGCCTCCACTGCTACCTGGTCATAAAGCCCCATACAGTAATCAAGGTGAACAAATTGAATAACATCTACATCCTAAAGTGAATAAACAAAGTTTTTTTTGTGACTTATTAATATGCCTTATCTCTTTATGGTATCTTGAAACAGAGGCAATAATCAGAAACATTACAAACATAGCAATACCAACATGAAATCAACAATAAAAATAATAATTATAGTACCAGTAATGATACCTCTAACAACTATGATATACTAAAATAGTAATATCAGTAATAATATTAGCTGTGGTAACAGTAACAATGGTAATAATATTAATGATAAAAATGATTAATCATTAAAAATATATAAATCAATAAAATAATGAATGAACTGTTTCATCCTCATCTACAGTTTTATTATAGAAATATTAGCAATGATAATAATAACATCATTATTAACATGCAAAATGTTACAATTACAAACAATAATTATTACAATAATCATTTGTAATAGCAGAAACATTTGAAATACTGGCAATAGCTGTTGTAGTAGTATTTATATACATGGTGAATGTTATCATTGACAGTACTAGTCATGGCATCCATATATATTAAATAATTGCTGCATTAACAGTAGTATCATCAATAGTAGTAGTACTAATAGTGGTATTTGCGGTTTAATAACAATAGTCTTATATAAGATATTGTGGTGTGTGTTACAGTAACTGTAATCATAGTAGTAATGATAGCAGCTGTAATAATACTAATAGCTATAAAACAAATTAAACATAACCATTATTAGACTGCTATAATTAATAAAAATATCAACATTCATAGTAATTGTATCAAATGGCACCATTATTAGCAGGGGCAACAATTATGCAAAGAAGAAGTAGCAACCACAACCAGTTATAGAAACAAACAATAGTCACAGTAGTACAAACATAGGGTATTTTGTATGCCATGTTAAGTAATCAAATGTGGCAAATGCATGGCTATCAACATATACTTTCTTGTTAAAGATAAATAAATAAATAATCAAACAGATTACAAGAATTAGAAGTATGACTAGTAGTCTTAGCAGCAGTAACTGAAGTACTATTAACTACTTGTTAACAATGATAACAACAGAGGTAGTACAAATATAAGTTGGTATCAAGTGTAAAAATAATTATGTCAATAATAATAAAAAATAACAATTATAATGATAACAGTGATAAAAAGGAAAAGAAAAGAAAAGAAAAGAGAAAGAATGCAAACAATGATGACAACAGTGATGATAACAATGACAATTATTATAATAATAATAATAATAATAATAATAATAATAATAACAATAATAATAATAATTACAATAAAATAATAACAACTCATGTTGTAATAATAATAAATACTATTATCATCATCATCGTTACTATTGTTAAAATAATAATAATAATAATAAATACTATTATCATCATCATCGTTACTATTGTTATAAAAATTATAATAATTATAATAATAATAATAATAATAATAATAATAATAATAATAATAATAATAATAATAGTAACTACAATTGTAATAATAACAATAATATAAAAAAACAATAATAATAATAATAAAAACAATAACAACAATAATATTAGTAATAATAAAATAATAATAATAATAATAATAATAATAATATTAATAATAACAATAGTAGTAATAATAATAATAATAATAATAATAATTATAATAATAACAATAATAATATTAATAATAATATTAATAATAATATTAATAATAATAATAATAATAATAATTATAATAATAATAATCATAGCAATAAAAGTGATGATAATGATGATGATAATTTGATAATCACGCAATAGTAACACGATGTGAAAAATAATTAATAAAGTAACAAGATTCAAAATTATGCAAATCATCTTGATAGAACGATATCAACATTAGCCTTTTACAATATAACTAAGAGGAAAACCATTATTAATACTAATATTAACAATGAAAATCTTTATAATTGCAATCATTATTATAGTGCCACAAATTTGGCAATGCCATATATATAATTCTACCCAAATCACAATATAGTGAGAATAAAAAATAAATAAATAAATAAATAAAGTGTCAAATTCAAAACAAACAAAATGTATCTTATCCTTTCTAATTAACGTTAAGCTGTCGAAAAAAAAAAAAAAATACTATTCTCAACTGATAACTTATCTATTCATTCAACATGACTGTTCTATCTATGACTTGCATGGAACATGATTCATGCAAATCCCTAGGTATGATTCTCAGGATTGTTGTTCCAGTTTTTAAGTCTTTTATTTATCTGAATTGCTGCTGCTGAGATATAAATGCTCTGAGTCTTCAATCTAGTAGGCTTACTGAGGTTATTCTATCAGGATCTTTAGTACCCAAATGATTAAGCAAGGCTCTTATCTTTCCCTAATCTCTTTAGAGAGACATGGAAAAAAGAAGTTAACAGATAACTACAAAATAATCTATTAACCGTCACCTTTCTTAGGCTTTAATACTTCAAGTTTATATTTATCATACTGAAATAGATATTAATTTAATTTTTTTTTTTTCTGAAACCTAGTATGAATTTCATTAAAAAAATTACAATTGGTTATAATTGAGATAATTCTTTATATTTTATACTGTTATTGTAAGTGTTCTTTACAACTACATTAGTTTCTTTGGTTATTCTTAACACTATGCAGTTATTTTGTAAATAATCATCAACAAATACATTCATGCAATTTTTACGTGAAATTTTATATCTATAACAAAGACAACAGAAAATTTTTTTAAATTGGCAATATCTAATCTTACACAACCAGTCTATCACACAAAACCAACAACCGCCTTAAATAACAAGTGAAACCATAATCCAATTCACGCCAACCCTGAATATTTTATCTGACCCGACATCATCTATGTGGATTAAGTGACTGCCCCGATCATACAAATAATCAAGATCGGCAAAGCCCTAATGACCAAATTTAATCAAAACTATAAAAGAACAAACGGAAATGACTTAAAAATCCTACACCGCCTATGAAGACGTTACACTAAATCCCCTTTTCTCCTTTCATTTGCTAAACAAAAAGCAAGTAAAAAATTAAATAAAAATACTCAGGGCCCTTCCTATACCCTCCACGATATCCCCATAGCAAAAAAAGAAAAGCGGATCAGCTGTTAAAAAATCTTTACTTTTCGCATCTGGCGCGCATGACAATTACACGTTATTTCCATGACAAATGACAATCTTTTCAAAAAGAATATGACTTATTTATGCCAGACACATGACAGACAACCACAATCAACATCCTACAATAGCTGTCACGCGATATTAAAGCCAATTTTGCATTTCTTCGAAGAATGACAGTTCACAAAACACACAATAACGAGTTAAAATCAAGTTGACGCATGACAAGACACATTCAACAAACACCCAAAAGCCATTTAGATTACCATAATCTTCAAACTAATTAAGAATAAGGCTAAATAAATTTCAGAAAAATTCCTAGTCTTCCCATGTCAAAAAATGTAAACACCGCCGCCCCCGCCGCCCACACTCGCTCCCGGCGCCGCAGCCCGAGAATTCCCGCCTGGCCCTTCGAAAACCGGGTCCCCGAGGGCGCCACACCCCCTGCCAGCGAGATTCCCCCCGAAAGGCAAATAAATATTTTTTTTCGAATTTGGCGCGAACGCAAATCCAAGATGGCGGCCGAGGGTGCCTCCCCTCCCCCCCTCCGCCTCTCGCCCTCGCTTTCCTCACCGTCTCTTCCTCCTTCTCCATCCCCGTGGGCATCTGGGGCACCGTGCGGTTGATGGCGTTGAACTCGGCATAGTCGGGGATGTCCTCCTGCCTGAACACGGGGATGGGCTTGGCGGCGTCCAGCTGCCTCGCCCGGAACTTGCTCATTTTCCCGAGCCTCTCTACGCGATCCCTGGCCGAGGAACACCACCCACGAAACACTCCATAATTCACTCTCACGGGGGGGCCGAGCGGCGCTGAGCCCACCGCTAAGCAAGGCGGCCGACACCTACGATCGGTCCATTTTGATGGATTTCGCTTTCCGACACACACAGGGGGATATTCGAGGGGAAAACAGTGATTCAGGTGGCCGGGAACCTCGGCGCAATCATGGCGGCTCTTCACACCACGCTCTGCGCGCCACTACGCCGCCAGCGCCGCCCCGCGCCGCCACCGCGCACTAATCGCCACGCCGCGCAGACCGTACTTTTCCTGGCGCCCGCCCGCGCCGCGCTCGCTTTTCGATTTTTTTGCGCCTTCGGATGGGGGGCTTGGGCGGCCTTAGGGGGCTCATGGGGATTGAAAAATACTTGTCTATCACATGATATTTTTGGTTTGCAGGTAAATGGGCCAGACTATGGGCGTGGCCGTCCTTTCATTGGAGCTTGTCACTCCCACAACACTCACTCCCTCCACAATTAAATTGGGAATATATAAAGCGAAGCAAAGATACACTCCCAGACATAAGTAAAAGGATACTTAAATGACTCATGCTCATCTTCCACGTCACAGCATCACGTGCTATAAGTTTTCTCGTGGCTGACCTTGCCAAAAAGCCCACCCTTCAAATGTGATGTAACACGTCCACAATTTCGCAATTAATTCCCCATGTATTACCATGTCTACAGCCTTTGTTTTCATCCATCTCTCCTTCATTTGTTATAAAGGATACAGTAACATTACATCCGCTATATCTAATCTTTAATTACGACATGTCACCTTTTTTCCTACTTTGTAACGAAAATGTACTTCCGTCTATCAAACAGCCTCTATTTCCATAAAATTGTCAGGAATCTTATTACTGCCATGCTATTATTGAGCAAAGGAGTTTTAGTGAAGTTATTTTGGATTTCATTTCAATTCTCACAATCTACATGTTCTTACTCTTTTATTAGTTGTCCTTTCAGTATAGTCATCATTTTGCAATCGACCTTGTTCAGGTCATTATTGCTACGAGTTCTTTACCATTACTTTTCTTACTTTTATTGTTATTTTGTTATTATTTCCGTGCTCATCCTTTTCGTTGTCACTGTTACAACTGGTGTTATTATCGTTATTTTTATCATTATCATTTTTTGTATTATCTTCCTTATTGCATAATGATTTTAGCAGTTTTTCCAGTACTAATTATATTGCAATTGCATGGTTGTTACTATTAATTAGTATTATTCCTAGAGCTTTCCATGGTCAACAGTTTTGCTTTTATTATCAAAACCTTACTGCATTATATTATTGTGATTTTCAATAGTATTATTACATTATTACCATCGTTGTTATTTTTATCATTGTTACTATGTTCATTATCATAAAAATAACTAATAATGTGTGATAATGAATAATATTATAATCTCTGTTACTGATACATTTATTATCATTCTCGTCATGAATACTGCTGTTGATTTTTTTTTTATCATCCTTATTATCATACGTATATACCATCAATATTTCAAGTGTTTTTTTCTTTCTTTGTTATATAGTAATATACCAAATATGTCGTGAGCATCACTATTCTTTATTGTTATCATAGTAATTCTATCTAATAGAATACTTCTTTTTTTTATTTGTCGTAATGTAATCATCATATGTATTACAATCATTATATTTTTTTTCTTTTTTTTGATTATGATGTTGAGAGCAATTACGCATTACCTTAATTTCGTCGCGGTTCGGCATTACCTTAAAATCGTTATCGATGTCTCACTATACGTCGTCTTTATTTCATCATTGTTCATTCTTACCGTCATCAATATTATAATGAGTAATTTCATAATAAACATATTTCTAATCACGATCACTATATGTCATTGTCACCTCTGCAATTAAGTCTCCACGTGTATATTTCAGACTTTATAATACTTACAAATATTGCTAATCTTTCCGATCTCAAAATCCTGATTTTATTCACGCTTAAGAATAGCCGCAGATAGTTAATTTAAAAAAATGTTTCGTTTGACAAGACAGTCTACAAATTTCAAATGTAAACCTTTTCATTGCCGAAAACTCTTCCGCGTGCCTTTAAAAAAAAATGGTATTGCCAAGGATTCGTTTATTACCTGTTTGAAAGTTAATGAATGGGAATAAAACTGACAACTTATTTTGGTGGGTTTTAAAAGATTTACTATTGTTTCAGAGTTGTGCATGCATGAGGTATTTGGTACTCTTGTAGTGTGCGGGTGTCCGGGGAGTTAGGAATCCGCTGCTGGAATTCGGAGAAGCGTATACAGCCATTCTCTATTGCTTGTTTACTTGCGATCCCGTTTGATGATTAGATAATAAACCTAGTTGCATTTCCAAGGTTATTTTGACTAATAAAGTGGTGCAGTAACATTACGCACTGCGAATTCACTGCACGTTTTCTGAAATTTCACCGGCGACGTTTGCTCGTAGGAAGTAGCTGGCAGACTCGACTAGTCTTCGTGCCATATGATGGTCATCCACTTTTGATTTCCTAGTCTCTTAGTTCTGTGTTTGTATGTGGAATCGCCAGAAGACAACTACAACAACACCTTTAATTTATATCTGACCCGTATCCACCCCTATTTGGAGAACCCTCATTCAAGATTTTGGATATTACGGGTTGAATGCGGTTGTAATTATCGATTGGTGTGGTACACAACGTCCGCAGACATCAATGGCCTAAATTTATTTCGCCGGTTCATAGGTCTCAATGGACGTTTCAGTAAGATCTCTTTTCTTAATGAATGACTAGAGTATTTCCATTCAGTAGAATATATGGAAAATGATTCAAGTGAAGTAATGCGAAGGAAAATCTCTCGACTTGAGTAAAACGTGCTCCTAATTGATTTAAAAATTTGAATTTGTTTTTATCACCAAGAGATGGTCAGATTACTCTAATGTTAAAAACATACTAAAGAGACACAATACAAGCAATACAAAGACATGTATCTTTCAGTTTTATTTACTTCTCAAAGGCAAGTGTGTATCAATATTCAAACACATCGTGTACGGGCAACCACCGGATGTACAAGTGTAATGCTTTTCCTTTAAATCACAAATTCCACATTCAGATTCAACTTGCAATACCTTTCAGTACATTCAAAATTAAACGTAAGATATGCCTTTCAAAATGTAGTGGATGACAGCTGGCTCTATGAACAAAACACTGCTCAAATAATCGCACAGTAATAGCCAAAATGGTATCTCCATTCTAAGGCCAATGACTTAGGTCCTTCTTGCTTACGACGTCTGGAAAGATAAAACGCTTATTTATATTGTCACAACTGATGGAC
>NC_061841.1:15173238-15188238 GCF_019202785.1 Penaeus chinensis
GATGGTTAGATAGATTGACAGATAGATAAGTAGATACAGACAGGGATGAGGGGCGCCAACAAGACTGCATATTTATTCTTTACTCTCTCTCTCTCTCTGCGCCTTTGTCTTCTCGCTCCCCATCTGTATGTACTCACACAGATTAAAATCCTCCTTATATTACCGTTGACCTTCCCTTCCCTCGGCCCGAGGTCTTCTATGGCTTCGAAAAGTCGTTTACCTTCTTACTCAATACCGTTTACATTCGAGTTTGTTTATATGCACTTACGTACACATACACACTCAACCGCACACGCAAGCGCACACGCACGCACGCACGCACGCACACACACACACACACACACACACACACACACACACACAAATACTAACAAAATATTAAAACAGAATTACACTCAACTGCTGATGATTAAGAGGCCCTTCAAATTGGCAAGAATGCAAGATCTGACATTTGCATTGAAGATTCTCCTGTGATCTTCGAAAACGGTTCCTCTCTTCACCTTTTTTCGGCTTGTCACAATGAGGGAGAGAAAATAAATCTGTAAACTATAAAATCCTCAGAAAAATAGCTACGTCTTAAAATTATACGGACGATAGATGTGACACACACACACACATAAAAAAAACAGATCTATGTTTCCGTAAATGCCTAATTTTCGGAAAGAAAATACCGATCTCGATTTTTTTTTAAAGAAAAGGAGAAGAAAAATCAACCAGAAGTGCACATTGAAAAAAAAAAGTGACATGGCTTTACAAATGAAATACCCATAAAATTCCGATATGGAGATTTCAGTCCACTGCATCATACTGTTATATTTAATAAAATATCTTATACAGACGACCAAAACTGCAAATAAATTAGTTTACGTGTCTTTAACATTTGTTTGGGTCGTTTTTAAGTATGAATTATGTTCATCCTTAAGTTTAAAAAGTTAAAAAAAGACATGGTCAGGACATGTACGTTTCACTTATTTTGATTAATGCTTATTTCTTTCTCATAAAAGCGAGGAATGTTAAAAAATGCGCATTTTAGTTCTTTTTGGGAAATATACAGTCTTTGAGGACCATGGCATGAAAATAAACACAAGATAAAAAGAACTGACCGCTTCCTTTCCGAACGTGATTGCTAGTATAGAGATCAACAAAATACATTCTCTATTTGCTGTATCCACGCTGCCCCATCCCCCCCTCCCCTTCCCTCCATTCTAACCGCCAATTACATATGACCACGCCCCCTCGTTAGAAGCTGGTCCCAAGGCTAATGCTATAATATTACCTCTAAGGCTTTTTTGTAACCTTTTACTTTTGTTTTGTTTTGAAGCAGATTCTATTAGAATTTTAGATGTCCGAGGGAATCGTCAAGTGGTCGCCCGCCTCCCTTCAGACCCAGAAAGGATAATTCTGTTCCTGGTGTGTTGTTGCATGATGAATATATTTACCCTAAGATGTAGATACATACTGAATAAAAAACACTAACAACGGAAGGGAGAAAATATTCTAATTTCATTATGTGTTAGCTTTAACTTTCTAGCGAAATTCATTACAACTCTTTTTTCTTCTTCATCGTTTCCTTTCTACCTTACCTGTTTTGTTATTGAAATGTCCCTCCTTTGAATACGACTTAAGTAACATTATAGAATTTGCTTCCACTGAACATTCCCGTACTGATAAAGATTTGATAGTAATAAAATCCATTCAGACATTTCTGACCAAAAGAAACCCTTTAATAATCCGAAATCAACCAATTACCCAAGCAAGGAAGGAGTCTCGTGAGTTGCGTCCAAAGAATGACTCACTCACGGTTACCTAAGTCCGCCGCGGCCAACAGTGCGTCATAAATCGCTTCGGTGAGGTCTCGAAAACCGGATTGTGAATACGACATTGTGTCATTTTCTTAACGTATTTAGCAGATTTGGTCGTTTAACATTGTTTTGTGTTTTTTTTCAGGGGCTTAATATTTCTCAAATGCCAGATAATCAATTTCAAGGGGAATATTTCTCATGCTGATTATCCATACCTTTCTCGTAATGCATTTGCTTTTTTGCTTCGCAAATAAGAATATTCTTACCCGTTTTCTTTACTTGTCTGCGTTCAAAGATAGCTTGAGCGTCGGCAGCAAACAGTAATTCATAAAGTAGGGGTGGACAACGCGCCTCACATCATGCAAATACTCATCTTTCCATGAAAAAAAATCGAAAGTAAAAGAAAGAAAAGAAGATACGAAATTATGAAAACCATTCCAATATCTAATAAATTATCTGTACTCATAAATATAATAAGTGGTATTATTGAACATGTAAGGATAGTGCATATTACTATTGGCGCGATACAGTAGATAGCATATAATGAGTTAATGAATTGATAAAAGCTATCGAGGCCTAAATATCTTAAATGGTTATTTCTAGGACATATGGTGCCGACGCTTTTTTTTTCTTTTCTTTAATTTATCTACATAGTCTTTATTAACCCTGAAAGAAAAAAAAGGAAAGAGAGGTTAAAGAGAGAAAAGGTGAATGAACATAATCAGAAAATAAGGTATGGAAATGGGACATGAAGTAGAATAAGAGAAAATAACATCCCTGAAAGAAATCAAAGTTGAAATGAGTAGCATGTCTCATCTGAATCTTCGGAATAAAAGGGTTATTTACTACTATCAAAATTACTCTTGAATATTCATTCATCACTTCGATTTTTTGTTAGTGGATATAGCATTATAGTTAAGTATAACTATCATGTAATCAATCATAAATATAGACGTATGTATATATTGGTTCTTGCATGAATATCTATTTACATACATGAACAAACATTCAAATACATATTTATGCATCTACTGAACTTGCTTCAGCTACAATAGCAGGCCAGACCATACGAGTGTGTACGCCAGGTGGTTCTCTGAGTGACCTTAGATCATGCACACAAAAAAGGCAGTGGCAATATTTGGTGGATAACTGTGCCCTTTATCTAAGACTGCGAGGCCATCTGAACGACATCTAACAACCAGGAAAATATGGAGATAAGTTCGAGAGAGCCCAGCATATTGACCTTTACAGCAAATAGATAGTCGCTAGAGGCAATGATACGTTCAATCATTCTGTGCGAAAAAGGACACAGATTGATAGTAATAAAACGAATTTGTTTTATGTAAATCGCCGATTAAATATAATGTATGAGATGAAAGTAAATATTCACATAGTTCTTTATACGTCATGTTGTCAAGGCTGTATCACATGACACTCAGAGATATAGTGCTCAAGTGTTCGCTTATTTTCCTCATTACGCAGTCTACATCAAGATTCATCTGCACTTCATGCACCGTGCAGTTGCCAGTACATTATGCACCCTAAACGTACTTCTGGCAATAAGCACGTAATTGTCTAGCTTGCAATCTCCATACTGATCGTTCAGAAGATCAAACAAATCCGTAGACTTTATAGCATTTATTCAAACTTAACCTTATTAATGTAAACCTTGATAATGCCAGGCTATTTATGTTTTGATATGTTCAAATCTGAATTTGTTGATTATAATGCAGTATTTTGATACGGTAGTAGGTGATTTATTATATGTATATATATATGAAGATAAATATATATAAATATATATATATATGTATATATATAGATAGATAGATATATAGATAGATAGATAGATAGATAGATAGATAGATAGATAGATAGAGAGAGAGAGAGAGAGAGAGAGAGAGAGAGAGAGAGAGAGAGAGAGAGAGAGAGAGAGAGAGATAACGCAGTAATATATATGAGCTCATTCTTTATGAATATATATAATGCACCACGTTAACTGGTCCAGCAAGATGATTACTATTCTACATATGACTTTTAGTTTTGACTTATAAGGCGCACTGCATTATATAATAGGCAAAGAATATGGAAATCAGGCAAACTGTTAGTTTCAAGATGCATTTTTCTCGTGTAATATTTTATAAACTCTTTTTCTGTATAAATGTTGATTATCATTAGGAACTATAGCCGTTCGTTGTTGTCTTATGAAATTAAATGTTATTCCTATATGCAGTATGCGTAAAATATCGTGAGCAATATACTTGTTATGAACCGAATTCTAAGGATTAAATCCAACGTTAGGAATAAAAAAGAAAAAAAAAAAAAAAAAAAAAAAGATAAAATAGTTTCCCCGGGAACAGATCGCAATTGGTTTTCTGTTATACATTTTCTTTTGCGTGAAAAGGGAAACGATGCTAAAAAATTGTATTCGACTAATACATTTCCCATTTCCCTTGCCAGAGCAGCTCTGGAACAATCTTTCAAGCAAAGCAAGCACGTGTTCATATGTTTAAGTAATATGGGTCCCAAAAATGTTTTGGGTAAATTTGGATATGACATTTACACTGATTTCCGCGTGAAAACTGTTTATTTATATACTTATTTGTTTATATATTATTATTTTTTAAAACTTGTGTCGTGTTTCGAAGGAATCTTGGCACTCATTTCCTTTGCAAACAAAGCTACTATAGTGGTCCCGTTAAGTGGGGAGGGAATGATAAGTTATAGGGAAATTGCGGGGTAAAAGCGAATGATCGAAGTAAAATCTTTCTATAATTTAGTTATTACGAATCACAATCACAGTAAATAGCGGTCTTCGCCCCTTAACCCTCCTTTTAGAGCTCCCCCCAATGGTCTGCAAAATCTCTACCTCGTATGTTCCGCCAGGACAGAGCCCGGGGAAATATCTAGATCTCGCACCGATTATTTCTTAACTTGACCAATAAATCCGCAATGACCAGCCTGCTAATCGTCAAATTCCTTGAAGGCGCACTTTTTCCCCATGATATTTTACATATTAAAGGCGAAACAGCACTTTACAAACAGCCAAGCCATGGCGGAACTGATCTGTCATCTGACTTCTCTTGGGTCTAGCTGCTACTGTCACGTGATTATATATTACAGATCTTATTGGTTGTAATAGACTGGTCGCTAGTGTCCATTATCATGCCACGACCAAGTGTCATTCCCAGTGGTTCATTTGACTTCCGTCGCTCACGTCATCCGCTACAATTTCGTCCGATTATTTCGTCTCTTCCTCGAGTCGCGTCATTTTCTCTCGCCGCAGGAAGGGCACGTATAATGGAGGACTTGGAATTTTTACCTTAGTATTAGTTTGCGAAGGAAATGCTATAGAAAAAGTGTCTTAGAATGGTCAGGACAGATTCTTCATATTTGGTGTTAAGAGTCATTTTCAATATTTCTCTCTAGTGCCGGGTTTACATTGAACCATGGCTCAAATGATGCTCATGCAGAGTTGGCAGGAAAAGTAATGTAACAGAACCATAGAAATGACCATCAGGTTTTACGAAATACCAGATGTATACAAACGGTTTCGCGACGTATCACAAGAACGGCATTTAAAAATAGTTTTTGCTTTATCCTGTTGCACCTTACCGATTAGCTCTGTACTTCGTGTCTCCCACGAAATTATCTAATGTCGGAAGATACATCGAAATTGCAGAAGGGCAAATGGGGAGAGAGAGAGAGAGAGAGAGAGAGAGAGAGAGAGGGAGTGTGAGACAGGGGGGAGGAGAGAGAGAGAGACGAGGAGAGAGAAGAGGGAAAAGGACGATGAGAGAGGTTAGGGGAGGGGGGGAAAGAAGAGAGGGAGGAGAGAAGAAGAGGAGAGAGAAAGAAAGAGAGAGGGGAGAAGTATGGAGAGAGAGAGAATGTGAGAGGAAGGAGAGAGAGAGAGGATGTACGAGAGGAGGGAGAGAGAGAAGAGGGAGGATGAAAAGGGGGAAAAGGGGGAGGAAGGAGAAGAGGAGTGGAGAGGAGAGGGAGAGAGAGGAGGGGAGAGGAGAGTGAGAGAAAAAGAGGAGAAAAGGGAAAAGGCGAGGGGAGGAAGAGGAGAGGATTGGGAGAGTGAGGATGAGAGAGAGTTGAGAGAGAGAGAGAGAGAAAAGGAGAGAGAAGGAGAGAGAGATGAGAGAGAGGAGAGTTTGGTTGGAACGAAGAGAGAGGATGAGTGAGAGGAGAGAGAGGAGAGAGAGAGAGAAAAGGAGAGAGGACAGGAGAGGAGAGAGAGAGAGAGAAGAGAGAGATGAGAAGAGGAGAGGATGAGGAGAGAGAGAGAGAGACTGAGGAGGACGAGAGAACGAGGGAGATGAGGAGATGAGTTGTGATGAAGAATGACTATGACGGAGAGAGGATGAGTGCTGAGATATGAGAGGAGAGAGATAGAGTAAGGAAAGAGAAGAGAATGGAGATGAGAGAGAGAGAGAGAGAGGATTTCTGTTGGTTGAGAGTGAGAGATAAGATGGATGATGAGGAGAGAGAGATTTGATTTGATAAAACTGGGAGAGAGGGAGACGAGAGAGTGAGAGAGAGAGATGAGCAGGGAAAAGGGAGAGGATGAGGGAGAGGGGGAGACGATGGAGAGGGGGAGAGAGCAGGGTGAGGGAGAGAGTAGGAGAGTAGAGATGAGAGATGGAGTGAGGGAGAGGGGATTGAGTGCTGGAGAGAGAGGATGGTGATACCGATGAGAGACGAGAGGAGAAGAGGTAAGTGGAGAGAGAAGGAGACGATCAGGAGATGTGTGTATGAGACGATGAGAGTGATGTGAGAGAGGGAGAAAGATGACGTGAGAGAGAGAAGGAGGAGAAGAGGAGAGGGATGATGGAGAAGAGATTTAGAGATGAGGGAAGGAAGAGAGAGAGAGATTGGAGAGAGGAGAGAGAGATTTGATTTGATATCAAATGGGATGGGAGCTGAGAGGGAGAGAGAGGATGAGGAGAGGAGACGGGAGGAAGAGGAGGAGGATAAAGTGAGAGGTGAGAGAGGAGATGAGAGGTCTGTCTTTTTGATTCTGAGGTGACTGAGAGATTCTAGATGTTGACGAGAGTTGAGATCGAGAAGTACAAGTGTGAGAGAGAAAGAGTGATGAACGAGATGAGAGAGAGAGAGAGTAGTCGAGAGGAGCAATGAGATGGATGATGGAGAGGAGTGACATGCAGATGGAGGTGGCGAGGGCGTGAGAGAGGAGGGAGAATGGTTTGACGAGGTGGTAGAATGAGCAAATAGAGAGTGTGGGGGGACGAGGATGAGATGAGATGACGCAGAGAATGTTGGGATGAGGGTGATGCCGAGGAGTGTTGGAGATGAGGAGAAGAGATGGAGACTTGAGCGAGAGAGAGGGAGATTTGATAACAACTGAGAGACGAGAGAGAGATTAGAGATAGAAGATTAGAGAGAGAGGAGAGCGAATGAATGCAGAGGAGCAAGAGGTAGAGATGGCAGAGAGATTGAGAGAGGGGGGGGGGGTGATGAGATGCGCTAAGATAGATGAGCGATTGGATTACGATGAAGCTATTGAGAGGGAAGTGAAGATTAGGGAGCAGAGAGAGAAACTGAGTGAGAGAATTTGATAACAAACTGGAGAGAGAAGAGAAGTACTTATGAGCGAGGATGAGGAGGAGGGAGATGAAGAGGAGATTGACAGAGATTTGCGACGATGGATGTGAGAGAGGAGGATGAGGAAGAGAGAGAGATTGGATGATGAGGAGAGTGAGAGTGCGGAGAGTAGCGGAGAGAGAAGAGGAGGGAGAGGGAGAGGAAAGGAGGAGAGGATTGAGTCAGGAGAGAAAAGATATAGAGGAGAAGAGGAGTGATTGTAGAGAGGATGACTTGAGAGAGAGGAGGATGAGAGAAGAGAGTTGTAGAGAGGAGACTAGTGAGAGAGATGGTTATGAGACGAGAATTGGAGATCCTACTGCGACGATCCGGACCGACACTCGTATGAAGGAGAGAGGAGATCGACGAGGGCTGAGTATGTGATTGAGGATTTTGTGAATATAGGAACGATGCCGTGAGAGAATCTGCGGGGACTGAGGTTATGACTGCCTTGAGTAATGGCTAGAGAGTAGGTTGCGAGAGAGGAGAGATAGAGGGACCTAGACGCAATGAGAGAGGGAGAGACGAGATTAGAGAGACTGAGGATGTGAGGGGATGATTATGAGAGAGAGACGAGTATGAGGATGGATTGAGGAGAAGAGAGGAGATGTGACTTTGAAGAGAGAGATTGAGAGAGAGATAGAGATTTGATAACAAAACTGGAGGAGAAAGAGAGAGAGAGAGAGAGGAGAGAGGAGAGAGAGAGAGTGGAGACGGGAGAGTGAGATGAGAGGAAGAGAGAGAGTAGAGATGAAGATGAGAGAAAGAGAAGAGGAGGAAGAGGAAAGAGAAGGAAGAAAGAGAGAGGAGCGGAGAAGGAGATGATCGACGGAGAGATCGATATTTTCTTGGAGTGTTTCGTAGTTGAGAGACGTTTTTGATGAGTAGAGGAGAAGAGATGAGAGCGAGAGAGAGCGAGAGAGAGAGAGAGAGGAGAGAGGATAGTTGAGAGATATTTGAGAGAGAGAGAGAGAGGTATGACGAGACGAGGAGAGAGATAGAAGGAGGAGATAGAAGACTGAGCGACGAGAGATGAGGACCGAGTTCGGAGGAGAGGGAGTGACGATAGTGATCAGAGGACGAGAGAAGATGAAGCGATGCGAATTTAGAGGGTAGAGAGCTAGATATGAGTGGATGCTTGCAGATGAAGGGGTGGAGACGAGAGATGAGAGGGGGAGTGGACTAGATCTACAGAGAGAAGAGCGAGTGTGACAGTGAGATAGCACACCAAGGATTCTCTGCCCCAATCCCTAGCCGACTGGGGAGCCTACCGGGCTCCCGTAGAACTCCAACTCTTCAGCCTATCCCTTCTCAAACCAAAAACCTAGTGGGCACTCACACCACACAGTCACTCGCCTAAAGATGATCAAGAAATTAAGAAACACCAGACTAACATTAGTAGATGCCACATACCCATCTCTATAAGAGAGAGAGAGAGAGTGAATGGAGAGAGGAGAGAGGAGGAGAGAGAGATAGAGAGCGAGGATCGTGAGGTGAGAGGAAGAGAGAGGAGTCGAGAGTGAGAGAGAGGAAGTTTTTTTTGAGGTACGAGAGTTGTGAGGAGGAGAGGAGAGATGGACTTAGAACAGAGACGAGAGGAGAGAGGATGAGAGATTGAGAGAGGAGGAGAAACTGGGATTGTTCAAGGGGGATGCTAGAGAAGGTCTAATGAGAGGAGAGAGAGAGACGAGAGAGGAAGGAGAGATGAGGGGGGGAGAGAGATAGAAGGAGAGTAGAAGAGCAGAGAGAGAAGATGAAGGAGAGAGGAGGGATGATTTATGGGGGGTTAAGGTGAGATGGAGGACGAGGACTGAGAGATTGAGAGAGGGGGATAGGAAGAGACTGAGGAGAGAGAGAGTGAGAGAAGAAGGAGAGATGAGAGAGAGGGGGAGAGACGAGAGAGAGTCTACTGAGAGGGAAGACGAGAGATCAGAAGAGAGAGATAAGGAGAGAGAGAGGGAGAGAGAGAGTTGAGGAGAGGATTAGTGAGAGAGAGGAGACGATCCAGGCTAGAGAGTTGAGAGAGAGGAGAGTTCGGGAGGAGGGATGAGACCGATGTGGAGGAGAGAGGAGAGAGAGGGGGGAGAGGCGAGAGATTTTTTTTTGGGGAGGTACGAGGAGAGAGAGAGAGAATGGAGGATGAGAGATGAGAACTAGAGAGGGAGATAGGATGCAGAGAGGACGATGTAGAGAGAGAGGAGAGAGAGAGAGAGGGGAGTGGTGAGAGAGACGCGAAGATGGGGGAGAGGTTTAGAGAGAGAGATGAGATAGGTAGGAGGGAGAGATTGAGGGTGAGAGAGAGGACGATAAGATATGATTCGGAGATAGAGAGAGAGAGAGACCAGATTTGGGGAGGCGGAGGGCAGTGAGAGATAGCAAGAGAAGAAAGAGAAGAGAGAGAGGTGCCGGAGAGCGGGATGTGAGAGCTGAGAGCGATGAGAGGAGAGATGAAAAAGAGAGATGAGAGATAGGAAAGATATGTGGCAGATGGAGATAAGATGAGATTGATGAGAGATGAGAGAGAGAGAGGGAGAGAGCATGAGGCGTACATTGAGAGGAGAAGAGAGGAAGAGCGAGAGTGAGAGAGGGACGAGAGTGAATCCGTTTGTGTGAAGAGGAGATGAGGAGGATGAGGAATGACGAGGAGACGAGGAGAGATGAGAGGATGAGAGTTGAGAGATGAGGAAAGAGGGAGACGAGGAGAGTGGAGTGAGTTGAGAGTGAGATGATTGTGAGTTGATTTGAGTGCATTCTAGTGAGTGAAGGGTGAGTGAGTGAAGTGAGGAGAGAGAGACGGAGAGAGAGAGTGAGAGATGAGAGAAGAGATGAGAGTATGAGAGATGAGAGACGTGAGTGAGGGAGTGGTGTGGTGAGTGAGTGAAAGTTTGAGATGTGAGTTGAAGTGAGTGATGTTGGAGTGAGTTTACGTAGTGGTGAGTGATGAGATGTGGAGACGAGGAGAGAGAGAGGAGGGAGAGCCGTGGAAGTGCGAGAGAGAGGTGAGAGAGGGAAGAGAGGGGACTGAAGTCCTGTGGTGAACGTGACCGTCTGGTGATTTCTCTGAAGGCTTTTAACTTTTCAACACAGTTTGTTTAAACACTGTTGTCTTTACTGGTAGACATTCGTTTCCGTGAGTATACCAGGTATAAGTTACTGCTAGTATTTTACTGACAGAAACTTCCAATTATTTTTATTTTATGTCTTAAATATTCTCCGATTTTACCGGTGTCGATCGAGTAGTTTATTTGTTGACACTCCGACTCCCCCCTCTCTTCTACACACGACCTAAGCACCCAACTGTCGTGAATCATGAATAGTTGTGCCCCTCTGACCTCCCTTAGTCTGACTAGTGAGTCTGCTGGTTAACTATTGGTGATAAGACTGCGTTTTAATTGATGAATGAAAACCCTTTTTTTTTTTTTTTCATGCTCTTCACTAGAGTCGTTGCGATTAAGTCTGTGTCCACAAACCCGATCTTGGACTACTTGCAATTAATTGAGGTGGAGAGGAACTTTCTACAAACTTACTGCTAGGCCTCTTTGGTCCCCTCAATTCTCGTTTCTTCGGGGGTCCAGGGGTCCACGTCGATCGACTCGTTTTAGAAATCGTGGTGCGTTTCGACATGCGTGTGGCTTTCCGTGCCATCATCAGGCAAGCAAAAGGAGTTCGGCTCAGTTAGAGGAACCTCCCGACCTTCTTTCACAAACTATCTTCATGGAAGATCCCTTTCCGTTACGGTGGTGGAAAGGGCCAACTCCTGCACCGTGTGCCCCATCGGTGCCTCTGTACCAAAGGAGCCGTATCCTCGCCTACGACCTCTGCTTTGGAACTTCTTCTTTAACGAAATGCCTGATTGAGCTGCAAACGTTGTCATTCACGTAACAAGGCGAGACGACCATCAGCAAACGGATTTAGCGCGCAATAATCAGACGCTTCAGAGCCTGTGGGCGTGGAAGCCGGAGATGGCATTGGAGGGTTGACGCTAGCCCCTCGGATGTAGACAAAATGGCGGTATGCTCTTTCTCACGTCGGAGGTGACCGGCCTCCTTGGCCGCTCCAAACATCCTCCTCAGCGACAAAAGATTATCTCTGAAAGGCTCATCAAGATCCTCAGAGTAGAGTTCGATAGTGGAAGGTGACCCCTAGGAGAAGGCCGCATCCAGGATGGATGTATAATGAAGTGGGTCTGTTGTGTAAAGGGTCAAGGTTACGCCGGAGGTCGTGAGCGCAGTGGGCATGGCTTGGGTTAGTAAGCGGCGGGTGTGCCGCCCCATTGGGTCCACCCCTGCTGTTGGATTGGGCGTGGCGGGTCGGATAGGGGTTCGCTCGTGGCAATGACGGCTTCTGACCAGTCTGAGAGATGGAGATAATGAGAGAGAGAGAGTTGAGGAGAGTGAGGGGGATGAAGAGAGAGAGGGTAGAGATGGAGGAGAGGAGATTGAGAGAGGAAAAAGGATGGAGAGAGAGTGAGTGAGAGGTCGAGACGTTTGAGTAGTAGGAGAAGATACGTGATTGTGGGGGAGAAGAGACTGGGATTGGATTAGATGTATTTTCAGAGCTGGGATGAGGTAGAGGTTTTAAGAGAGTGGACATGAGATATGATGATGTGTGTATTTTGCGGAGAGAGCTCGAGAGGGACGAGACGAGGAGGAGAGCGGTTGATGAGAGAGAGAGAGAGTGTTTGAGTGTTATGATTGTGTAGTGGGTGTGTTTTACATATATAGTTCAAGGAGAGAGAGAAAGATGGGAGAGGGAGAGATGGAGAGGGGGGGGTCTTGGTTTGGGTAGCGGGTTATAAATTGGTGGTGGATGGTAGAGAGCAAAGAGAGCGAGAGAGAGGGATGACGGAGAGAGGGGGGGGTAGGGGAGGTTGTAGAGGGGGGAAAGAAAGAGAGCTGAGATGAGAGAGAGAGAAAGAGGTCGGGGGGAAAGAGTACGAGAAAAGAAAGAGGAGAGGAGAAAGAGACGAGAGAGAGAAGAGAGTAGAGAGAGGGGATTGGATTTAGAGAGAGAGAGATGAGTGAGAGAGAGGCGATTAGAAGAGTGAGCGAGAATGTGGGATGTAGACTTGTGGAGAGAGAGAGACGACAGGGATTTTTGAGGAGAACATGAGACGAGAGAGAGTTTTGAGAGAATTAGATTAATGGGAGAGTGATAGATCGAGTGAGAGTTGATGGAGAGAGCTATTGAGAGGACGTTTCTTTTGATGCGAGAGAGAGCGGGAACGGAGGAGAGAGGAGAGAAAGAGAAAAGAAAAGGGAGAGAGAGAGGACAGAGACCAGAGACAGGGAGAGATAGATAGATAGAGAGAGAGGAGATGAGGAGATGTGATCGAGAGGATGAGAGATGATTGAGTGGAGAGATGGGAGATGGGAGAAGCTTGATAGAAGGGGAGAGGCATGCAGAGAGGAGGGAGAGAGGGATGGGGGGGGGGGGAGGGGGACGAGAGGAGTGAGAGAGAGGTGAGGATGATAGGAGAGGATTGATGAGTGAATGAGAAGTTAGAGATGAGGGAGGAGATGAGAGTGAGATGTTGGAGATTACGCGGGAAAGATTGAGGTGTGAGGAGAGTGATGAGATTATTTAGAGAAGAGTTAGAGAGAAGAAGATGAGACTCAGATTGAGATGAAGAAGAGAAGAGAGAAAGAAAGAGAGAGGTGAGGAGGGGGTAGAGAGAGGAGAGTGAGAGAGAGAGAGAGGCGAGTGAGGAGCGAGAGGAGAAGAGACGGGGAGAGCCATGTTTGTTGATGAGAAGAGAAATGTGCCGAGAGAAGAGGAGACGAGAGACGGGAGATTGATGACGGTGATCGTTAGATCTTGTGAAGAAGATTCAAGAAGAACTTAGCAACATGCGGTGGAGAGAGAGAGACTTCGATAAAGAAAGATGAGATTGAGAGACGATGTTGAGGAGATGAGAGAGAGAAAATAGAGCGGAGGCGGGGGGGTTTAGTTATTTTTAGATTTTTGGGGTTAGAGAGACAAGAGAGAGATGAGAGAGAAGATGGTCGAGGGGATAGGATGATGATGATGACGAGAGGAGGAGTGAGTGTGAATGTGATTAGTACAACTTCCTGGTGGGAGAGCGAGACGTGAGTGGATGACTCGATTTGACAGAGAGTTTGACAGAGAAGAGCCGTGGAGTTTGAGAGAGAGGAGAGAATTTTCTGATGAGAGGATGGAGATGAGAGAGCGTTGAGAGCGAATGTTTTAGGGGTTTAGCCACGTCAGCCATGAGTTACTTAAAAGTAATCTGCTAATTCAGCTCTGCTGATCCTACCAGTATGGCTCAGTATTTCCTTGGCTTCATTTTATATTTACTCAGTCTGATTCTTATTTTTTCGAGTGTTTATGTTTATAGTTGCTTTAAATAATCCTGATCATGTTCATATACTGAATAAAAACGTATAATACTTTATTCCTTGGTAATGATTATTTTGTCTCGCTACCCTGACTTTAACGAAGATCACACAATAATGAAAAATCGAAAAAAGCGTGCTTGTTTTCTTAGCATATAATTCTTTCACCTATGGTACATTAGCGGGGACTCTGGGATTTCTTTTTTAAGTTGCCCGAAACCAAAAGTATCACCAGACATCAAAGGTGGAGTTTGAAAAAAATAAGTGCAACTTCCGCACCTACACTGACAGGTTTCGAGCTTGGGTGGGCGGATGAAAGGCCCTTGAGAATTTTAGGCAATGACTTTTTTCTCATTCATGATTTTTGGTCGTTCACGCTCTCTGATTTAAAAACCTTTCCGCCATTAGTAACGCCATGTCGCATTCTGATCATACTCAATCATATTTTACAAAAGCGAAGAAAAAATACGTGTAAGGCATATCGTCCTCCCTTGGTTTTATTAATACCTCCCTTTTCCCTGTTGTTATGGTTGGGGGGGGGCATGGGGCGGGGGAATGGGCCATTGTGGGGGGCCCCCCTTTTTGCATTGTCTTTTTTTCCCCTTTTTTTTCATTTCTTCTCTTCTTCTTTTTAAAAATTCAATTCGGTAATTTTTTTTTTACCTTTTCCCCCAAAATATTTTTATATAATCTATATTTGGGGCTTTTCCCCCAACCCCCCCACTTTTGTCGCTTTTTTTTTTATTTGCCGCTAATGACTACTGATGGGGCAAAATTTTTTTCAAATTTAATAAATATTGAATAGCTGGTTAGAATCATCGTACACCTGATTTGGCGAAAGAGTTAGAATTGTTATAATATTGTAATTTTTGCTGTCAAGGGAAAAAAAAAAGAACACAAAAACTATAAAAATTTAATTCAACTTTATTTTCATTCGCACTGCAGCAAACATCACAACTCTGAAGAATATAAAAAGGGAACCCCGGTTTCTTTGGTAAATGCAACAAAACCCTCAATGCCAGGTATAACAGGTAACCACAGGTACAGCAACAGATCCTTTAACAAAATAAACACATTCATACATCCATTTATCATCTTTCTTTCGTTTAATAGAAAGGAAAAAATAGTCCTTTTTATTACACACATAAATTAAAAGCACCTGAAGACATCCTTCCTTTTCCTAAGACAACTACCATAGGTTTCGAAGGCACTTGTTCTTATAGAATATG
>NC_061841.1:15200738-15203238 GCF_019202785.1 Penaeus chinensis
AGTGTTTTGCCATTCATCTACGCCAGAGGGCTTCTTGGGTTCCAAGGCTTCGTGAGGAGTAGATAAAATGTGACCATTTTTGGGGTCCGTGACTCTAAAACCACCGATCTACTAATTATATTAAAGCTGTGTCCGTTTCTACATGCTTTCCACTTGTAGCCTGCATCATTTTCAGATCCCAACAACGGTAGGAATTCAATCATTAGGAGTATCCCTCATTAAATTATTCCTGGACGTAAACTACTATTAGCAAAAGTTCTGTGCTTTTCCAACATCATATGCGTATATCATATTTTGATCATGATAATAATCATCTTCACGACTTTGAAAGGTAATCATATGAGTAGCGGGAATGACAGAAATACTGAATCAATTGCAAAATTGATGACGGTGGTAGTAATTGCAATGCTTCTTCTACCACTAATCATGATGGTGGTAATATTTACGATCATAATGATAACGATAATAATAACACGGATAACAACAACAACAATGATAATAATAATAATGATACTAATGGTAAAAATAATAATAGTAATAGTGAAAGTAATAACAGTAATAACATAATAAGAATATAACGATGATAACCATAATGATAATAATAATGATAATGATGATAATGGTAATAATGATAATGATAGTAGTTGTAGAAGTAGTAGTATTAGTAGTAGTAGTAGTAATAATGATAATAATAATAATAATAATAATGATGATGATGACAACAGTAATAATAATGATGTTAATGATAATAGTAATGATATCAATAATAATGATGTTGATGATAATATTAAGATTGATAACAACAACAATAACAATAATAATAACAATAACAATCATATTTGGTAATGAAAACAATAATACAGCGATCGCAGTGGGGTTGTGGGCGGCAGAATCTCTTCGGCCGTCCCTCCCTTGGGTTAAACGGCTTTAGTAAATGCTGGCTTTTAAGCTCATGATTCTTGCGAATACTTTTCATTGAATGTACTTCAGGATTGATTCATTTTGTTTCAGTGTTAGAGTGAGCGAGAGGGAGAGGGAGGGACAGGAAGAGATAGATAGATAGATAGAGAGGGAGGGAGGGAGGGAGAGGGAGAGTGAGGGAGAGTGAGAGAGAGAGAGAGAGAGAGAGAGAGAGAGAGAGAGAGAGAGAGAGAGAGAGAGAGAGAGAGAGAGAGAGAGAGAGAGAGCAGAAAAGAAATAATGAGATATGGAAACCCAGAGGCAAAATGAGGGAAAAGAAAAGCACTCTATGCCGTGAACTCAATAAAGAAAGCACAAAGCAGAAGTGATAAAGATCATGCACAGAAGCTATTAACCAATAAAGATCCCCGCATGACCGCCAGCGTACAGTGATGCCATCAGATGTTCACCCTGTTCTGGAATGTTCATCTCTTCATCAAAGAAAAAAATCTAAGCAATGAAAATCACTTTATAGTTTTTATTTTATTTTTTTCTTGTAGAAAATATTCTTATTTTCTGATTCCGTTTTTAAGAATGTACGTCTTAGCATATATGAATGTGTGTACGTGTCCTATATACCGTACATTATGTGCGTACACGTGGTCCATTTGTGTGTGGGAGGGAGCAATGCTTTTATGTATGTGCATGTGTCTGTTTGCGTGCGTGTGAGTGTCTATGACAATGTGTCTGTTTGCGTATGTGTGTGTCTGTGTCTGTGTATATGCATATTTGTATATATTCAGTGTATATATACGTATGCATAACTGGGTTTGTGTAATGTTGTGTACATGCGTGTGAATATGCATTGTGTATGTGTATGTGACTGATAACATGTGCCTGGCGTAAGACACCATTGCCAGCGTCACAATGACTCCTCGGTATCATCATTTTTGTTGTTGTCTCTGTTATCATCAGCACCCTCGCTAATATCATCATCATTATCATTATTACTATTTTTGTTATTATTATTGTTATTATTGTTGCTATTATTATTATTATTATTATTATTATTATTATTATTATTATCATTTGTATTATTATTATTATTATTATTATTATTATTATTATTACTATTATTATTATTGTTGTTGTTGTTATTATTATTATAATTATTATTACCATTACTATTACTATTACTATTATCACTATTATCATTAATATCATTATCATTATCATGTTAATAATGAAAATGATAATAATCCTGATGATAATAATACTAATCATACTAATAATAATGATAATTATAATAATAATAATGTTAATAATAATAATAATAATAATTATCATTATTATTATTATTATCATTATCAGTATCATCATCGCTACTACTACTACTATCATTATTATTATCTTCTATTATTATTATTATATTATTACTATCATTATTATCATTATTATCATCACTATCATTATTGATATTACTATTATTATTATCATTATCATTATTATTATTGTCATTACTATTATTGTCATTATTATCATCATCATCATTATTATTATTATTATCATTATTTTTTATATCATTATTATTATTATCATT
>NC_061841.1:15208238-15220738 GCF_019202785.1 Penaeus chinensis
CTCTACCCCCTACACCCCTATCACCGGTTCTCTGTAGATCCTGTCCTCTCTTTCTTCACATGTCCCATCCCCTCACCCCCACCAATCGCCCCCGAAAACCCCACCTTTCTTTCCCCTCACACCTTCCTCTATACCTCCCTTAGCCTTTTCCCCTTACTTTCCCTCTCTTCCACCCCCTCAATCTTCATTCTCTCCCTCAGCCTCAACCCCTTCACTCTCCCCCTCTCTCTTCCTCCACCTTTATCTCCCTCACCCCCACCCCTAACTCCCACACTGACTCTTTGTAAAACGCGGCTCGCTGGCACAACCGGACATGACACATTTGGGCCTGTCTGCCACTCCTCATGAGAATGCAAGGTGTCCCTCTCGTTCTTTTTTTGTTCGTTGTCTGTCTTTGTATGTGTGTTTATTATTATATCCTACTCTCTTACCTGTCACTCTTTTACACTCTGCCTTAATATTCTCATGCTCCCTCATTCTTTTTTTTTTTTTTTTATCTTTCTGTTTCTCCACATTCTCTTTCTCTGTTTCTATCCCGAATATATGTCACATTCCGTACTTAGGGATCAAAATCTGTTCTGATTTCACACAAAACGTCGAAATTCACAGATTTTGACTTGTGGTGGGCTTACCGGGTACAGATTTTATTTGGCACCTTCTTCTCAATGTTGCTAATCTAAATGTGCATTCATCCAAGCCATAACCACAAACTCATGATAGTTATATAATCAGGATTTTGCCTTTTAGGCGAGACTGAAAACGTCAATGATGTAACTGTCCCAAAACAAAGGCCAAGGAAACTGCCTTGTGGCTGAATACCTCTTAGAACTATACTCATGTGGCAGGTGGTGAGACAGACGTTCTGCGGAGCCAAAATCTCCCTTTCAAAGACAGTAGGTATATAGTTTTTATTAAGGAATGTCTCCTGCTGATTCCATGTTATATGCTTTGGCAACACCAAGACAGCATGAAAAATGAACAAATGTTCAACATTTCCAGTAATATGCGACGAAGCAAGACGTTGGTGCTACATAAGAAGACAATAGCCGCTTGTGAGAACAATAAACTAAATGTCCCTTACATATAACGGTATACAAATCGAAGCATAAGAAGTGATCTAAAAAACAATTACTAACAGGCTGTTGTGGTACGTAAAACAGTTCGCATACTTTGGACACAAAACGTCATGACAACTGACGAAGAGAGTGCTGGAGGCCTACTGTTCAGGAGATGGGCGGAGAGGAAGGGAGTATATTATCATGGACACACTTGGCTTGATGAAGCAGGCTGGAATAAAGGCCTTGTGCCTAACGCAATCAAAAACTTATCGCATGTAGGCCTGCCGTGTTTTACTGCGAACTGAGAAAAAAAGAGAGAGAGAGAGAGAGAGAGAGAAAGAGAAAGAGAAAGAGAAAGAGAAAGAGAAAGAGAAAGAGAGAGAGAGAGAGAGAGAGAGAGAGAGAGAGAGAGAGAGAGAGAGAGAGAGAGAGAGAGAGAGAGAGAGAGAGAGAGAGAGAGAGACATGAGAGAGAGAGAGAGAGAGAGAGAGAGAGAGAGAGAGAGAGAGAGAGAGAGAGAGAGAGAGAGAGAGAGAGAGAGAGAGAGAGAGAGAGAGAGAGAGAGAGAGAGAGAGAGAGAGAGAGAGAGAGAGAGAGAGAGAGAGAGAGAGAGAGAAACAAGCTGTGTCAGACATGTTAGATGCAATCGAGGGCGAATGAATCGGGTCCTGTGCCCCCCATGCCATCAATTTCTCAGTACAACATACGCTCGAACAGAGGATATTCCCATTGCTGTTGGGACAGAGTGGTGAAGTGTCAGATATGATCAGAGACTGTACTTTTATGAGAAATGACAATCCACCATGATCGGCTTTTCTTAAATATTGAGATTCCCCTTTCATATCCCTTTGCCAAAACTGAAAATGAGACTCTTCGTTTGGCTTCTTCCAGACGATTCTTGCAAGGACAGCTTCAGCATCAGAAGTTTCGCACAACTAAGGGGTTGGAAAAAAAAAATGGCAAAAACCGTATCCAAGGAGGAGGCAGAGAGTAAGCCGACTTACTGTAATGAATCGTAGGTGATGTGTTCTTTCAGGTCTGGATGGATGCCGAGTCGAAGCACTTTAGTTCTTAGTAGAGAAGGGCGGTAACGTTTTCAGCATTGTTTATGCCTTAGAAATCAGTTAGCTTTATGATGAGTAGTTGTTGACCACCAGGAAATGTTTCATTTAGCTGTTAAGGAAGACGTCTCTGTGAAGCGGAGCAACCTTTACTCCCAGAGTGGATCGATCTTTCTGATTCGGGCAGAGTACCCCAAAGCCAACTCGAAGTTTGGGCTCTTTTGTCATCAAGGAATGTTCAGATAAAAACGATTTCTATTATTTTAATAACAGCGCTGAACTTAGCTAGGCCGTAAACTACGCTTGTGGATGATATACGATATTAACTACATCAGATACACTTTGCACGTTTTGCAAGGTATTTAAAGGGGGTCCTCTACAGTCAGTTCCTCGAAATTTCTGTTCGATTCTTTCTACGTGATGTATAAACATTCATCCCTAAGTGATTAGTCGGTTTAATCATGAATAATTCATAAGACATTCCAAGCCGAAAAATCATTCAGTATGCTCGGTATTGCTCGGTATTCATGCCGACATGAATGAAACTAGGAAGAAGTTATGTTCTGCAAATATCTATCATTAAAAAAAAAAAAAAAAAAATATTGAATCTCAATGCTAGGGTAGCTGTCATAAAGAGTCTCGAGCTGAGTATAATGAATAGTTTGAAATTATGGAACAAGACATATTATAACCTGTTAGAACATGTCAAGATATTGCAAAACTGCAGAGAAGCTACAGTAGGAGTCGCCAAATCGTAACAATGTTACGTCATGTTTTGGAACATGTGTTTGAAATTAAGCAAAGTTTCAAGTACCACGTGTCCTTCGTGGTTATACGTGCTTTCTTCTATGCACAACGAGTCCAGTGCTAATGGCAGACGCGGAAGCCAATAACACTGACATGGGTAGCTTAAATGTACTGTAAGATCCTGTTGGTGATGTTAGCCAAAGAACTCGTACTATTGGTACTGAAAATCAGTAGATAAATGAATAACTAGATTAAAGCGGTTTATAAAAAGGAAAAAAAAAAAAAAATAGTACAAAACTAAAATTTATTTAGTTTGAATGGATACTTATGATCTTCAGTTTTACTTCTTTTATGCGTTTAGCTAATTGAAATGTGTGATTATTTTACCGTTATTACTTCTGGGGGCTTTAGTTCAGGTTACTGTTTTTATTCCCTTGGGTTTCAGTTCAAATTATATCTATATTAAGTTTCATGTACTAGAGCCTTTTTATATAACAAAGTTGTACCAATTTTGTAAATATTGTACCAATTTTATCAGATCATTGTTTTCCATGCTGTCTATACTGTTCAGTTGTGGAACACACATTAAAGTAGACAACTGTGTATGTATATAATTGTGTAAGTAAGTACTATGTCTGTCTCAAATTCTTTTCCTTAATTTTTCGACTTTCGTAATGCATTTCCTCTTGTTGTAATTAGAAGTTCGATGAAAACAGATCCAAATTATCAATAACATTAAGTAGATGTATTTGTCATATTTTTGTTAGTTTAAATTCTATTCAAGAGACAAATAATTGTATTAGTCATAGTGTATGAATTGTTAATATCAAGATAAATTTACATATAATATCAATATAAGTAGATTTATTAATTAAAATTTTCTGCTGAGTCAACATCTAAGGTCATTAATGGCACATACAAATGTAGAGATAGGGTGGGGCTTGGGGGTGATGCCTACAGCTAAGAAGTTTCTTGGTTCAGTAAGGCAATGTTTGTGGATTTCCAGAATGGTCAATGGTCAAAACAGACAAATGTTCCAGGTATCAAAGGTAACCAAGCATTATGGTAAAGTATTGTGGCAAAAAGGGTGAATTTAAATTAAAGATTTAGATAAGTCGACAGAAGAAAGGGATGAAAAAGAGAAGGAAAAAGAACAGGGAGAAGAAAAGATCCTGCAAAATGAGATGAGGTGAGGGCAGAGGTCCAAGGTAGGGGTGATCCTACATTGGGCCTCCGTCTCCGTCTCCTTTTTTTTTTACTATTCTTATTACACTACCTATCATTATTATATCATGTTATGGCATAGAAAGATAAGATTGTTATGATTATAATCATTTTCATGTTATGGCATAGAAAGATAAGATTGTTATGATTATAATCATTTTCAGGACATCATTATCTTTGTCATTTCCAAATCATATCATCAACACTACCATTTTAATTACATTTGTAGTTTGAAGTTTGTATTTTCTATTATAAGTGTTTAAAATCAGCGTAACTTTGTGGAGAAACTACTCTACATTTGATTTCGCTTGAAATTATTTTTTTCCTTTTAAATATAAAGCATCAATTACAATACAAGTCTCCTTGATTAAGTTCTGTTATCACTTATATGAGTAGATGTATGTATGTACTTTTATAGAGGTAAAATAAAATACAAGATTCCCTAAAAAACTAAAATGTTTTTATTCAAATTCAGAAATTACAGTAAATTTTCCACACAACCATACCATCTTGTATAAATATGGAATGTATCTCTGTTACAATAAAATCATAAAAACAGCAAATGGAACCAAAACCAGAAAATAAAACAAAAAACAAAAAAAAAAAAGGAAAATGGTCATCAAAAATAAATAAAATTATAAAAAGTCCGCAACAGCAATAATTGTTATTTTATACCTTAAAAGTGACCAACATCTATGCCCATCTTCCTACACCATGACTGCTGAACCATTTTATTTGAAAAGAAAAATAGTTCCTTACACCCCTGTAGCTGACATCCTTAAGTCTCCAGACTCTGAACTGCTGAGAAACTTTAAGGCAACACATTCTATGTTATTTACCTTTTCTTTACATAGAGAGCAAAACACGTGTCACTTTGGGCACGGATAAATTACTGTTCGATACATGTGTAAAACATGTGCACAGAACCACCTTGTACACTGAAACACACACACATCCAACACATTCGAGGTTTTAACCTTCCATATAATTCTTTGAAATTACAAAAAATCTCTTCATCTTCAACAATATATACAGAAATAGGTGACAATAAGGAAAGGGGCTTATTATAATATTATGCAATATTTTCTTGCATTACTTCTCACTGGTAACACATGCACACAATTACCAACATTTCCTACACAAATATATATGTTTTACTTTATTCCACCTAAAGCACTGGCTGGAGGGAATTGAGTGCAGAAAGCTAGCTATCTTGTGCGTGACATCAATTTCAACTAGGAACATCAAACTCATTCACTTTGAATTACTGTATCATTTAATCATCTACCCCTGATAAATAAAATTACACACACACACACACACATGTATGTATGTGTATATGTATGTGTATATATATATATATATATATATATACATGTATGTAATTCCTTCATTTTGAATGTTCAACAGCATGTTCAAGAACTTCCTTATAATAACTTGATACATGACTAAAGCATCATTTCTGTTTTTCTACCCCATATAACACTAGAGCATCATCAACAATAATTAAAACTAATTTTAAATATGCTTTTAACAAACAACGATCACAACTACTCTCTTATAATACTTATGTTGTGCATTAAGAGAAATTAAACAAAATATAAATAAATTGCACTTTTTTCCACTTTTTGATATGTATCTTTTATGTCCCAACATAGGCATTATTATTCAATTCATCTGAATATCCACAAGAAAATAAAATTATTAAATGTTTTACACAAAATGAAACAGACTAAATGAACATTGTAAAATAAAAGTAAAAATAATGTTACTATTAAAATCAAGCATCTCTCTCTTATACCAATTATACATTTTTGCTTATTGTCAATATAAATCATTACTTCCAGATTTCAAATCTTTCAGATTTAACAGATCAAACAAAAAAATCATATCACATGTATAAAAGCACAAAGACTGGGAGAAGGAAGAAAAAAATAGGACAGGGAAAAAAATTAAAATAAAAAAAAAAATCTAAAATTACTCCAACATTTCCAAAATGCACAAGCAGATTCTATGCTGCAACCACTACTGCCATTATTGCACCTTTTCTTGGCTTTCCATCAACCACTTAAAATGTCTGAGAAAATTTAATCTGCTCTCCTACTCAAGAAGGTAGTTCTATGCAGCCTGAAGCTTAGGTATCTTCTCAACATTGAAAGAAAAAGGAAAGAAAGGAGTTGGGGGATGGCAGGAAGAGGAGAAGGAAGAGGCCTTGGAAAGGGATGGCAGGAGACTCCACATGATGCTTAAGAGGCATAGTGCTCAGGCATGACGTAGGAGATATCGTCCCAGGGGTGGCGGTACAGGCCCTGCTTCAGCCTCTTCTGGTCCAGGTAGTGGCCTGGAAAGAGAAAGGGAAAGGCATGAGCTGTAGTCCTAAAGATGCCTGCTGATGGATCTGATGTTACAAAAGGAGAAAAAAACTATGCAGACAAAATATGTGCGCATACACCCATCCACACACAAAATAGAGGATACATACTACAAAAATCTGGAAAAAAAAGAAAGAGAAAGAAAAAAGATCAAACTGTATTCAATCAAAATAAAAATAATCCTGTATAAGTGCACACGTAACCAAGGTATGTTCCTGGAATAAAGGGGTTTCACAAGCTTTGAAATGCATAATTGTTAATTTATATATTTTGAAAGATTATATTTTTCTTTAAGCTTAAATACTTGTGTTGTGCAAGTAATATGTAAATTTAGAACACTGTGATGAAATCAGAAGGATGAAAAAAATGTGTTTACTGTCACCTAGCACCTATAGCATTTGAAGTAACATAATTATGCTTTATGTTCATTTATTTTCTCTTTCAGGAATGATTAAAGAAGATATTTTAAAACTCCATTGTGGGAGTGAATGACTGAAATATATGAAATTATAAAAATTAAATCAAAATTAACAATTTCTTTCCATTGCTTCATGACCATTGGAGAATGACTATAATGATGTAGTATTAATTGTTGGCTACCTAGCATATCCCACCAGCGGAGAATGTTGTGAGAGATGATGTCAACAAGCACATGACAACCTGTTTCTTTATGTAATTTGAATAATTAACCCAATGCTGCCAGGTGGTTTCCCGATGCAAAAGCCCTCTCTCCTGGGCTGTATTCATAATGGCCAGAGCTCTGCTGCCAGGAGATTGTGTCAGCACCATAGCATGTGTGGCATGACCCTACATGCCCCCGAAAAACGAGACCGCACCATGGCATGTATGCATGCACATGTACGCTCCCTGCCACCTGGCAGCAAAGGGTTAAGCATCCTTTTTTACCATTAGGACAGTGTGCTATGATTGAAATAATCTCTATTGTTGCCAGATTAGTGGCCATTGTGAATTCTTGAGATTTGTTAGCTCTCTAAGGATGCAAGTACAAGTATTTACTCTATTGATACAGCTATTAATAAACTAATAATATACAGACATGTTATACTTCAAATAAATCAAGTGCAGTGTGAGTGGCATTTAATTCAGATCCCACAGAGTAGCATGGACATCTCTAGTATTGCCAGTGTTCACCTCAGAAGGGTATCTACAAAACCAGTTAATGACAAATTAAAAACAAGACAAACAAACAAACAATAAATAACCAACTGACTCACCAATGAAGCCCATTGAGCGACCAAGAACAAAGAGCCCGTTGATGGTGCCAATGTTCACGTATTCTTCTGCCTCTTCCCTAGTGGACCAAATGGAAACATTAAGGTTAATAATGATTCTAACTAATCAACATCATTTTGCCAATGAAGACTAATAATCATATATTATATTAAATATCATTTTTATTGTAGTATCAATAGCATTAAACAAAAAAGTAAAAGAAATGGAAGAAATCGGGTAAGTAGGAAGGAAAAAGTGAAATAGAAAAAAAGAGAAAAAAGAAGGTGAGGGGGAGGGGGAAGGAGGAGGAGGAGGAGGAGGAGGAGGAGGAGGAGGAGGAGGAGGAGGAGGAGGAGGAGGAGGAGGAGGAGGAAGGAGGAGGAAGGAGGAAGGAGGAGGAAGGAGGAGGAGGAGGAGGAGGAGGAAGGAGGAGGAAGGAGGAAGGAGGAGGAAGGAGGAGGAGGAAGGAGGAGGAGGAAGGAGGAGGAGGAGGAGGAGGAAGGAGGAGGAAGGAGGAGGAAGGAGGAGGAAGGAGGAGGAAGGAGGAGGAAGGAGGAGGAAGGAGGAGGAAGGAGGAGGAGGGAGGAAGAAGAGGAGGAGGGAGGAAGAAGAGGAGGAGGGAGAAGAAGCAGAAGTATTAGTAAATTAATAAGGATAAGAGGTAAAGAAGAAAAAAGAGAAAAAAGGGTAATGAAGAAAAAGCAAAAAGAAAATAAAGAAAAAAGGAACAGAAGAAAGAGAAAGAGAAAGAAAAAAGAAGGTAAAGAAGAACAACAAGCAAAAGAAAGAGACAACAAAAAGGCAGGCCCACATTACTTGGTAAATGACCCAGAGTTCCTCAAGAGGTCAACAAATGACACTCCAATGACGCCATCTACATTGAGGATGAGGTTGGGCTTCTTGCTGGTGGTGATCTTCTCCACCTCGAGTGCATAGTCCAGGAGAGGCGTGCAAGGGAACTCCTGCTTTACGAAGTTCTTGATGATTTCTACGCGCTTGTCTGGGTTGTTGAGCTGAAGGAAATTTCAAATTAGTTTGGGGAGTGTGTGAAAAGTCAAGATTCTCTTTTTTCATTTACCCTTTCTGCTGAACTTAAAGAGTAACTGAGAAAGGCAGCAGTAAATGGGTTAACAGTGAACAATTAAATAATAGCAATAAAACTTTGGAATATTAAATATCAAAATGTTGTCAAGTATGGAGTGTAAACTTTGTCTTTCTTTAGATTAAAAATTATGGTTGATTAGCTAGCAATATTCACACTCATGAATTTTTGGGAAAACAGTACCCAAACCTTTAAATAATTTAACACATCCTGATCTTCACAATAAAATATCATGTCATTACTATTAATCACAATAACACTTCACCAACATCTAAATAATATTTCCATCTGTAATAAAATAGCAAAAGAATACTTACTGACTTCACCCTGTGTCCAATACCCATGATAAGCTGCCCCTTCTTACGCATGTCATTCACAAACTCCATTGGCAAAAGACCCTTGTCAAAGGCCTCACTAAACTGTCTGGCAGCACCATCAAGAGCACCTCCAAATCGGTCACCCTAGAACAATAAGAGATGTGGATAGGAGACAAAATTAGATTTTTTTTAATGGTATGTTGATCTCTGCTCTCCTCAACTATGACTTCATTATTTCTTTGCTCTCTTAACTTAAATCACACTAACCCCTCTGAATTAGGAAGAAGGTAAAGATGTAGACTTTTGTGTTTACACAGCAGATCAATATTCTCTACTCTTTCAGTTATTTAACCCATTCACAAGATGACTTCTAAGCACATCATGGTGAAAACTTCACTGACACTGGATGACACCTAATCACATCAGGAGTCCAGGTCCTGGTAGCCAAATTAACATCTTGGGAGCCCAGCCATGAGCTAAACAATAACCCAAGTGTAGAGCAGAACATGTTAGCGCACCCTGGCTTTGCCAAACTTTAGATGGAAATTTACCTGTTGTGAATGATTAACACTAACTTTTAACTTTGCCTTTTTTTTAAATTCACATTTCCTTCTACTTCATCTTCCTCCAAGCTTTCTAAATGTCTAACCAAACTTGTTTTCTATTTACAAATGTTATGAAATCACACATCAGTTTTACCAACATTTTCCTGAACCTAAAATAAACTCACAATGGTTAACAACCCAGACACAAGGGATGACACAAGATCCTTCCCAGCCCTGGTGCAGACAATGGTGTTGTGAGCGCCTGACACAGCAGGTCCATGGTCAGCTGTAACCATCAAGCACATCTCCAGGAAGGTTGTGGCATAGGGAGGTAGACGGCGCTGGAACCAGAGGAGGGACAGGGTGCCACCAATGCCCAGACCTGTTGGAAAGAGGGAATGAATGACCATTTAAAAGCAAAACCACTTAAAAATTAATCTAAAAACTTGAAATCAAACAAAAGCAATACCAAGCTTATGATCAAAACTCCTAATCCACTAAGAAAAACTGTTGTATTTGCTCACCTTGCTCCAAGACAGCAGAAATGGGCATGCCAGCATAGAGAAGTTCCTGGCCTCGCTCGTCACTAATGGAAGTCATGAAGGAAGCTGGTTTGCGGATGAGGCCAAGTTCCTACCAAAGGCAGAGAGACATGTCAATGATTCATAAAACTGGCCTGACATAATACTTGTTTTATATACTGTATGAAGATGGGTATGTGAATTTCTTTATTCTTGGTAGACACACACCAACACAAAAGGTACAAACAAAGTACAAAGATGGAAGATACATTTTCCATCATCTCACAAAGTAACAACAACAAAAAGTCATACATTCTATATCTTTTCAGAAATAATGAGATAATGAATTTATTTTATATTATTACTCAAGTTAATATCTGTATTCAAAGTACAAAAGAAAAAAACAGGGCCTTACCCTGGCCCAGTTGTAGTCCATTGGCACAGTGGGGGGTGGGACCTCCTCTTTAGGCACAATGATTCCTTCTTCTAGCAGACTCCTGTACACAAGGTGGACCATCTGCAGCAACAAAAGGAGGAAAATTTGAGAAAAGGAAGGGTGGGAAGTACATGTAAAAGTACACAAATGTATATCGGCAATATTTGCTCAATCACCTATTCTTTAATTTTATAATTTCACCCATGCGTGAAAATTTAACATGGGGCTCCCAAGAGGGTCTTCCTCTAGCTACACACCTCCCCCAGCTCATCAAAACTGACAGGAACTTTGGCACCACTCTCAGCCAGAGCCTTGTTCTTGGCCACAGCAGTTTCTCGTTCAGCATTTGCGCAAGCTCCCGCATGGCCGAACTGCACCTCAGAGGAGAACATACCTGGAAGAAAAAATAGAAAATGCCAGATAAAATGATAGTAGTCCATGTTATTTCTTCTTGGCTATCAGGCTTTTTCTGTAAAAAACTAAATAAATACATGACAAACCAATGTACAGCACATTAAGACTACCCCAAACTAAGGAATACACACCAGCACACGTTCCGATACACCAAGCAACAATGGGCTTGGTGATGCGCTTATTCTGTAAAGCCTGGCAGACTTCATACTCCTCCACACCTCCTACCTCACCCAGCAGCACCAACATCTTGACCTGGGAAAAATGAAGCATGTAATGAAGAGAAAAGAACTAATAAGTCAGAGAGCATGGAAGTGACAAAATTAGGAAATTAATGGATTTGAAAATGAGGATAAGAATAAAGAAATTATGAATTTAGTGACAGTGATACAACAAAGTAACTTTATACCATTTATCAAAGAGAAAGGAATATTTCAAGCAACTTAATTTTTCAAGTTAAAAAAGATGCAAAGACACCAGAAGATCTAGCTATTATACAATACCACTTGAGAATATAATCAGGCCCTCAGTTATCATCCCTCAAATGAAACCCTGTAGATGGTATTTAATTTTTCTGTAAGTACCTCTGGGTTATCATGGTAGCGTAGGAGATGGTCCATGAATGTGGTTCCTGGGTATCGGTCTCCACCAATGGCTACTCCCTCGTAAACACCATCAGTATTGTGCGAGATAATATTGTTCAGCTCATTGGACATACCACCAGAACGTGACACGTAGGCAACACTACAGAAAGAGTGGGGTAGGTTGGTTAGAGTCTTGGCCTTAAAGATTTCCATTTTTTCCTTTTCAAAATACTTGATGAAGCATATCAAATATAATAAGGAAAGGGAAACGTGGATAAAAGGAAAAATCACTCATAATAGCATCGTCAAAAAAAAAGTGAACAATAAACAATGGCAACAAGAGATAAACTCACATCAAAAATAATTTTTTTTTTATAAAAATACTTGTAAAATAAAGTAGAAACAAAACTTTACACACCTGCCGGGACGATAAAGCTTCGAGTGCAAGATGTTGTCCATCATGCCACCAGTGTTGCCAATCTTAAAGCAACCAGGCTTGATTCCTCCCACTGTGGCTGGGCCGATGATAGACACTCCCTTCTCATTTGCACGTTTGATCAAGATACGAGTCAGGTTTTCAGGAATACCCTCAGCAATGATGGCAATAGTGCGGATCTAGAGAAGGTTGTGAAGGAAAGTTAGGAATATGATTTCACTATTAAAATCAAATGCATCTATAGTTGCATATTAAAACTACAAATAGTGTAGTATCTATGAATATAAACTGTAATGAAAAATAAAAAGAGTACCCTACTTTATTCACGGAATAGGTTAAAATGCATCTAGTGTATCATCAGGTTAATCTTGATAGGGTATAGCCTGGTATGAAATACTGTACAACATAATCAAATTGTTCAAATATAACTAAACCTTGTGGATATATAAATTC
>NC_061841.1:15225738-15233238 GCF_019202785.1 Penaeus chinensis
AGTTAAGACAAATAACAAAATGTTGCTTATTGTTATCATCATTGTGCTGAGTTTTGGACTACCTAGAGATATGATATGAAGTATTACCATCTGGTTAAAGCAAATCAAATGACAAATACAGACATCGGGAAATGTCAAAAAAGCTAAAAATTCTTATGCAGAAAAAAAAAAAAAAAATGCAAAGGGGAGGCATGGAGTTTTGTCACCGCACACGAGTATTCGAGTGTGCCCAGTCTATAAGCCGCACATCCATCAGAGTGGATGCTCAAGTAAATCTAATGTCCATATTTTGGGCAACATGATGGCAGTGAAGCATCTAGATCTAAAAAATTTGAGCAAAATATAGCTTATCCTGCTACAAGTACATACCGCAGACCCTCTTGATAGTTTGGTCCAGCTCTTCGCACAAATATGCTAACTTTCCCCTCAATGAGCTTGGCCTGATACTGCTGCAAGGCACGCACAATTCCCTTAAATGTAGCTGCCACATTTGTGAAGTTAGCAATGCCGCCTCCAATGATCAAGATCTGTTGGAAGTATGAAAATTTCTTTAAGAAAAAAAGAAAAAAATCATACCAAGGAATATTTTGAATATCAAACAACCAAGACACTGTTCATAAAACAGTCCAGTTATCCAAAAATTATAGCTTTCATACCTTGCCATCAGGGTGGTTCTCCTTTGTCATGAGAGTCAAGATAGTCTTCGCATACTCGTAAGTCTGCTGCTCTGAGGGGGCACCAGAGTACTCTCCATAGTTGGCCAGCTCTGGGGCTCCACCAAGCTCACATATGGTGTCTGCATAAATGACAGAAGCACCACCGCCTGCCACCATTGTCCAAATGCGACCCTTCTCATTCAGAATTGTGAGCTGAAGAAATGGTAATAGAGGTCAGAAATGGAACACAAATTCAATTATAAAACTGACTGCCTATAAGTTAAGGTATTACAGTATATCAAAGATTCTGAATATATATTTTTCACTACATAAAACACATGATTCTAAGCTACCAAAAATAAAATACTGTATGCACTGAGATATTAAGATAGTATGCAGAAAGATTTAAAATATATTACTACATTCAAGATTCAATATAAATATCCTGCCGTGGAAACAAGAGGTAATAATGACTAATAAATCCATGCAAAATTCTAAAGACTTTTAAATATGCACCCTAACATAACCCAGTATATGAAAAAGATGAAACTTCAGTAAATAAAAAACAGGCACTTCAGCCACCACCCTCATCCGCACCTTAAGAGACGAGCCACTCTTTGCATCCAGATCAGCAATGAATGCTTCCTCGGGCAGTGCATCCCGGCCGAAGGGAGGAGGGTAGTCCACATCCCCCCACTTGGTCTTGCACATGAACTCGGCTGTTGCATCAAGCTTGGCTGCCAAGTCTAGGATGTAGACATTGTCTGACGTTATCACTAGTGGGTTGATTTCCAGGTATGTGAAGCACAGTTCAACATAGAGATCGTACAGGGCTTTGATGAAGGCAGCTGCTTTTCTGCAAGGAAGATGTTAGTGTATGAGCAAATTGATACAAGTGTCAGGTATCTACTATTAATAACTCTTTGAAGGAAAATGGCAAAATCCATGCCATGTCCACTCTGTTTTTGTTTACTAATTCTGCTTACACAGAGAGAGCTTCACAAGAGTTTAGTTACCAAGGAGTCATTTACTAGTTCTACCTGACTAGTGGAGCCATTATGTGTGAACAAATTTCCTAAACAAAACTACAGTGGACTGCAATTACCCAGCACCAATGTGATTATACCAAGGTATAAAATACTGCTATAACTCTTGACACTCAGGAATATCAAGAGCACAAAGGAAAGCTGTAATGTAAGTAAATGATTATAGTTAAAAAACCAACATACCAAACAAGTCAAATGATCAATCAACCCCCCCCACCCTGTAATAACCACTTCCAAAAGACAATAAAGAAAAAATTCCACTCACTCCTTCCTGGGTCCACTCTCCACATGTACCAAAAGCTTCTCCTTGACCTGCTCCACCGAGAGCTGGTCTTCAATCTGAAGGTCGAGCTTCAGAGCCTTTGCATCCACGTCTCCTATGTCCACTCCGCCCTCATGTGTGAAGAGAATGGTATCGCCAGCACGGTGGGAATAGATGCACACATACGCCTCCTCCTTCTGCTCATGAGGCAGGAACGGCTCGATGATAAAGGTCCGTAGTTTGCCCACTGCCTTACCCACCTGCAAAGAGAGGGAGGCCACATCAGTAAGGTCTCTCTGGGAATTGGAAATGGGAGATCACAAAAATAAAACCAGTATGGTTAAGAAAAAGAAGGATTTACTATCATGCACAGAAAATAATACTGCTCTGTAAGTCTGATCTCCAGCCTTCATCTTTTGTTTCATGAAGATAAGAAAATAAAAATAACAGGTAACGGGTGGTACTCTGATCCTTTTCTCAAGAACGAGTTTTAAGAAGAGAATCATGGCTGGAAGGTAGATAGACCAGGATCAAACTTTTCATAACGGAAACACTCAAGGTCTGGACTTAACGGAGTAACAGTATAAAATGGTTATGGTAATGGTAACAGTATAAGATTGGTTAGATAATAATAAATAAAAACATTGAAATTAATATTTATGTTAATATTATTTATGTTCAGTTGCCTATAGTTTTTGGTGAATTTTGTTACATACAGCCAGCAAGGAGTCTATCAGTAGGCCCTAGTTACCGATCCTGATTTTCCCCTTCCCTGAAGTGGCAGGAAAATGTGTTTTTCTTATTAATGCCATTGCTATCGATACTGTTGTTATTGTTATTGATATTATGATTATCAAATTGTCATTGAAATATTTTAGACAATGAAATGATACAAAGTGAAGGAAAAGGGTAAACAGGTGAGATAGGTAGTTCTGATAACTGGCTATTTGGTGATTAAGAACTTGTAGAGCCATCTATGTGTAAATACAATAAATAAACGTGTATTATAGTGGGCATGGCATGTATTCTTGCCACACGGCGCGAATGGGTTAATAATGATCGCTATATTCATCATACCAGCATCCTCATCCTCATCACCAAATTTTAAAACAAAACTAGAGAAGAGCATGAACGAGACAACAACTTTTCCAAAACAAGATTTATTTTTTTAAATTGCAGTCATATAAATTGCAGACATGCATTACAGCAATGAATAATTCCTTGGGTTGAGAAATCATTCATTTTCATTTATACTTTCAACAAAATTAAGGTGATATTAAATCTTATTCACAAAAAATATATCTATTCAGTATACTGTAACAAGAATATGTAGATGAGAGAAAAAATCGGACCACCACCAGCAAGAATGACTATAATAAAAGTAACTATCTATAATTATTGCAACTTCCTAATGATGACTAATGACAATGAATAATGATGATAATGATATTATTAACAACTAACATTATTAATATAAATATCACTAATACTAATATTATTATCCTTATTAATAATACTAATATTAATACTAATACCAATGGCAATGATAATATTAATAACAATAATGTTAACAGCAACAAAAATAACAGCAGCATGGGAGCATGGTCTGCAAAATGTTTCTACTTTACACTGAATAGCCTATTTCATCATCACCATGACAACAACATGAAAAACCCCGACAACCGGAACAGCAGCCAACCCCCCCTCCCTCCCCTCCCCTCCTTTCTCTCCCTCTCTTCCTTCACTTCTCTTCTCTCCCTCCCTCCCTCCCTCTCTCACCTCCCCTCCCTTTTCTCCCTCTCTTCCTTTCCTTTCCTTTCCTTTCCTTTCCTTTCCTTTCCTTCTCTCCCTCCCTTCCTCCCCTCTCCTCCCTTCTCTCCCTCTCTTCCTTTCCTTCCCTCTCCTCTCCACCCTCCCCCCCCCCTTCCCTGCCCTCCCTATTCCCTTTCCTTCCCTCCCCTCACCTTTGCTCCCCCCCACCCCCACCATCATCTTAAAAAGGCCACGAAACCTCACGGCAGCGGACACGCGCCCTCGCCCTCACACCAGCCTATATATAAATGACAAATCAATGTCCGTTTCTCTTTCCATCCTCCCCCTCCCCCTCCCCTCCCACTCCCCTTCCCCTTGCCCCCTCCCCCCCTCCCCCCACGCAGCTGTCAAATGCCAAGTGGGAAGAGTCTCTGTATCACGGTTCTCGAAGGTGGGTGTCAAACGGGGGGGGGGGGGGGGGGGGTGTCTTGTAATGACAACAGCAATGGTAGTGACATTAACTATACTAAGAGATAATGATGATAATAATGATGCTCATGATAGTGATGACAATGATAATGATAATATAATGATGATAATGATATAATAATAATAATGATAATAATAATAATAACAACAATAATGATAACAATAATAATAATGATCATCATCATCATATCAAATCGATATGTTGACATCAATAACTTTAAATAATGATATTATAATCATCGCGCGTTATCAAAGTAAAACAAAATATTAACAAACATAAAACTACTTACAAACCAACAAAACAACGAAAACAACAACAACAAAAACAACACCCAAAGTAAACAGTAATAAAGGAGAGACGAAGACGAAGACGACGAACATGAAGAATGAGCAGAAGAAAGAAAGAGAAAAAGAAAAAAGAAAAAAGAAAAATGAAGAAAGAAAAAGAAAAAGAAGAAATAAGAGAATATCCGGGTCCATAGTCGACAAAAAGTGCGGACGAGTCTAGTAAAAATCGCCATGACTTGCGTTTGAAATTCTCTTTTTTTCCCCATCGACGCGTTTTCTTCGTTTTCTTTTTTATTTCCTGTTATTTCTGTACGCCGCGCACGCTCCAGGTCAATTTCCAGAAGATTCTCGGGGTTCTCTGGCGAAGAGGAGAGGGGGAAGGGGGGAGGGAGGGGGAAGGGGGGAGGGAGGGGGAGAGGGGAAAACGAGGGGGGAGAGGAGAAGGAAGAGGAAAGGGGGGGAGGAGGAGGAAGGGAGAGGAAGAGGGAACAGGAGGAGGAGGAGGAGGAGGAGGAGGAAGGGAGAGGAGGAAGGGAGAGGAGGAAGGGAGAGGAGGAAGGGAGAGGAAGAGGGAGCAGGAGGAGGAGGAGGAGGAGGAGGAGGAGGAGGAGGAGGAGAGGAGGAGGAGAGGGGGAGGAGGAGAAGGGGGAGGAGGAGGAGAGGAGGAGGAGAGGGGGAAGGAGGAGGAGAGGGGGAAGGAGGAGGAGAGGGGGAAGGAGGAGGAAACGGGGAAGGAGGAGGAAAGGGGGAAGGAGGAAGGAGGAAGAGGAGGAGGAGGAAGAGGAGGAGGAGGAGGAGGAGGAGGAAGAGGAAGAGGAGGAGGAGATGGAGGAGGAGATGGAGGAGGAGGAGGAGGAGGAGGAAGAGGAAGAGGAAGAGGAGGAGGAGATGGAGGAGGAGGAGGAGGAGGAAGAGGAAGAGGAAGAGGAGGAGGAGATGGAGGAGGAGATGGAGGAGGAGGAAGAGGAGGAGGAGGAAGAGGAGGAGGAGATGGAGGAGGACGAAGAGGAGGAGGGGATGGAGGAGGAAGAGGAGGAGGAGATGGAGGAGGAGATGGAGGAGGAAGAGGAGGAAGAAGAAGCGGAGGAGGAGGAGGAGGGAGGAGGGAGGAGGGAGGAATGGGGAAGGGAGAAGGAGGAATGGTGGAGGAAGGACAAAGAAGATGAAATGAAGGAGGGAGGAAGAGAAAAGGGGGAGGGTGGAGGGAGGAGGACGAAAACAAGGGGGTGGAGAAACAAGGTAGGAGAGAGGAGGGAGAAGGAGAAGCAGTAGTAGCAGTGGAGAAAGAGGAGGAAGGAGACACGTAAAAGAAGAAAGAAGAGACAGAAAAAGAGATTACAGAAAAAGGGAGAAGACGGAGAAAGAAAAGACAAAAAAACGGCGCCAAACGCAAGGGTCACGTGACGCAGGTGTGCAGACGTCAGACTCCTGGCGTCATCCACTTCCCTGATAATTCCTCATTATATTTCGCAGTCAATCATGCTGATCTTTGCAAGCCTAGTCAAAAGCATCCGTGAAGGCCGCCTGTCCATTCTATTTTGAGCGCAAGATACCACTTCCCTTTAATTTTTATTTATTTTTATCTATTATCATTATTTATTATTATTATTTATTATTATTATTTTTTTTTTTTTTTTTTTTGGGGGGGGGGCAATCTACCTCACCTTGCTTACATATTACCATCATTATCCCTATCCACTTTTCGTTATCACTTTCTCTATTCACCCATCTTTCACTAATTCGCGTTATGCACACATTCACGTGCGTCTCGTTCAACGTCGCATTGATACAATTTGAAAAGGAAAAAAACTAAAAACAAAAATAAAACATAAAAAAATACGAATAGTATGAAAAGGAAGAGAAGATAAAAGATGAAAAGATAAAAGACGAGAACGAAACCGAAAGAAAGCCAGAATGAAGAAGAAAGGAAGAGTGACGTTTAGCAATCAATAGGAAACGTGGGTCGTCGAGTCTTGCTCACGCCTACACCCACACACTCGGAGGGGGGGGGGGGGGGGATAGAGGGATAGAGGAGGAGAGGGAAAGGGAGAGAGAGGGAGAGACAGGGGGAGAGGGAGAGGGAGAGGGAGAGGGAGAGAGGGAGGGAGGGAGGGAGAGAGAGAGAGAGAGAGAGAGAGAGAGAGAGAGAGAGAGAGAGAGAGAGAGAGAGAGAGAGAGAGAGGGAGGGGAGAGAGAGAGAGAGAGAGAGAGAGAGAGAGAGAGAGAGAGAGAGAGAGAGAGAGAGAGGGAGAGGGAGGGAGGGAGGGAGGGAGAGGGAGGGAGGGAGGGAGGGAGGGAGGGAGGGAGGGAGGGAGGGAGAGAGAGAGAGAGAGAGAGAGAGAGAGAGAGAGAGAGAGAGAGAGAGAGAGAGAGAGTAAAACATCAGTAGCCACCAACGGGCCCACAACAGAAGCACACCAAGACCTCAAACCGCACGCCCACCCGCGCCCCTGCCCCCAAGAGGCCGGGAACGGGCGCGAACCCAGCCGCCTTCCCCCACGACGAGCGACGGGCGTGGAGGCGGCAGGTAGGAGAGCGAGCGGGAGAGCGCGCGGACTCGAGGGCGTGGCGGGCCGAGGGGACAGGGTGTGGGGCGGGGTCCTTGGGGGCGTGGCAAGGGTGGGGGGGAGGGGCTCTCACAATCAATACTCCCACGTACAAGGTGATGTGAAGGTGAAATCGGAATTCCACTCGGCCCTCTGTCTATGGGAAGGGAATGAGGAAGGGGCAAGGGACGCGAGCGGGAGGAGAAGAGAGACGGAAGGAGAAGAGGAGCAGAGACCGAAAGGGGAAAGGAGAAGAGAAGGAGGGAGGAAAAGAGTAGAGACGGAAGGAGAAAAGAGAAGATACGGAAGGAGAAGAGACGGAATAGACGGAAGGATGAAAAGAGAGACGGAACGGAAGGAGAAAAAAAGAGAGAGGAGGAGACAAGAATAGGATGGAGAAGAGAATGGGAAAAGGGGAAGAAAGGGTGGATGGAATAACGGAAGAGGAGGAGATGAATCAG
>NC_061841.1:15235738-15240966 GCF_019202785.1 Penaeus chinensis
GAGGGGATGGGGAGGCAGGTGTGGACGAAAAGACGAACGCGCACGAACGCATGTAATTTACACCTGAGAGAGAAAAAAAAAATAAAATAAAAAAGAGACATAGAAAACAGGACAAAAGAGAGGGATGGACAGAGGGAAGAGGGAAGAGGAGACGTGAGGAGAGGGGAAGGGGGGGGGGGGGGGTTGTGTGTGTACCGGCAAATAGCGGGTATATTTAGGAACCACCAACGTGGCACAGTCCCCCTCCCCATCCACTACCCCCTTCTCCCTTCTTCCTTCCCTGCCCCTCCCCTCCAAAGCAAACCCCTCCCTTCCAATCCCCTTTCACCCCTTCACCCTCCCCCCTCCCCTCCACGGCCTCCCACACCCTTTCCCTACTTCCCCTTCTCCTTTCCCCCCTAAGCCGGCCCTCTACCTCGTTCCTCACCCCCCCCCTCCCCACTTAGTATTCCTCCTCCCCTCCTGCTATTACCCTTTAACTTCCCTCCCCCCTCCCCCCCTCCCCCCTCGATCTCGCTCCTAAGCCAGCAAGTTAGATAAAAGGGGGAGTACGTGGCGGGGGGGGGGGGGGCAGGGGGCAGGGGAAGAGAGGGAGGGGAACGGCGAAGAGGGAGAAGAGGAGGAGGTGAGATATGCGAAGGGGGAAGGGAGACAACGGAGAGGGGAAATGGAGAGAGGAGATGGGAAGGGGGAGACATAGGAGGAAGAAAGCAGAGGGAAAAAGATAAAAGGGCGCAGAAAAAAAAGAGGGAATGGAGAACACATAACAGAGAAGAGAAAGGGAAGAGAGAAGAGCAGAAGAAGAAGAAAAGGGAAGAGAGAGAAGACAGACCAACAAAAAAATACCACCACCACCACCACCACCACCGCCATCGTCGACACCTTTATCATCACTATCATCACCGATAACATGTACAGCGAACTATAAAACACACCCAGCATGAGCACAGTGAAGTGATCAGCTGTTGACTGCGCCCCAGGAAGGAATTTCGGGAGATGCAGAGAGAGATAAAGCACACGAGAAAGCTGGGCCCGGAAGGGAGGCGATAAACGGAGAAATGGAGGAAAACATTGATAAATGAGAGGGAGACGATGAGGAAAGAAGTGTAGAGAGGAGAGGGAAGAAGTAGAGAGAGGAGAGGAGAGGAGAGGAGTGAGGAGAGAGGGAGGGGGAAGTTGAAAGAAGGGGGAGTAGAGAGGAGCGAGGGAGAGCGTTGAGAAGAGGGGAGAATGGAGAGAAGGAAGGAGTGGAGAGAAAGAGCGTGTAGAAGGAAGGAGTGGAGAGAAAGAGCGTGTAGAGGAAAGGAGAGGGAGAGGGAGGAGAGGAGAGGAGAGGAGAGGAGAGGAGAGGAGAGGAGAGAGAGGAGAGAGAGGAGGAAGGAGAGAGGAGAAGAGAAGCAAAGACACACGAGAAAGAGAGATAAAACAAAAACAAAAATAGACCAATAAGAGGCGAGATCATGAGGAGCGCCCCACCCCAGTGACAGCGTCTTAACACCTCGCCCACTATCAAGCCCCGATACAGAGCGCCTCGGAACAAACACGCCGCCATCGTGACCGACACGATAAAAACTGATAACAGAGCCAAGCCACTTTCGCCCTTCACACCGGGGAGCGCGGTCGTCCTCGAAGTTCTAAGTGGATTTAATACATTCATTCATTCCAAATAAACACGTACATCTAGATACCAAGAGCTAGAGATCACTATTGGGATCGACAGACAGACAGACAGACAGACAGATGTTATCAAATTCACGACACACATGAAGTATACGATGGACAACAAACATACGTAGGTTTACATACATACAAAATAAAATACGCTAATTTTGAAGACTTGTAAGATATGGAAACACCAAGAGAAAGCAGCAACAGACTTGAATAAGTAGCAACAAGAGACGTAGGAAGATGGGGTAAAGAGCAGGCGAGAAAGGGAGAGGAAGGGAGAGAAAGGGAGAGGAAGGGAGATTAAGGGAGATAAAGGGAGATGAAGTGAGGGGAAGGGAGAGGAAGTGAGGAGATGGGAGTGGAAGTGAGGGGAAAGGAGATAAAGGGAGATAAAGGGAGATGAAGTGAGGGGAAGGGAGAGGAGGGGGGGTAAGAGAAAAGGATAAAGAAAGTAAAGAAAATAATTGTATGAAGGGGAGGGCAAAATGGGGTAAAAATGATGAAAAGAAGAGAAAAAAGAGAGAAGAGAGTGAAAAGGAAAAATGGAAATGGAGAGAAGGAAAAAGGAAAAAAGGGAAATAGGAGAGAGGAAAGGAAAGGGGAAAGAGGGTAGAGGGGAGAGGGAATGGAAGAGGGAAGAGTAAAAGGAGAGGAGAGGGGGAAGAGATGGAAATGGGGAGAAGAGAGGGGAGAGAAGGGGGAAGAGGGGAGAAGAGAGGGAAGTGGGAGGAGGAGAGAGGAAAGTGAGGAGATGAGAGAGGGAAGATAAGAGAAAGGGAAGGGAGAGGTGAAAGGGAAGAGGAGTTAGGAGAGAGAGAGAGAGAGAGAGAGAGAGAGAGAGAGAGAGAGAGAGAGAGAGAGAGAGAGAGAGAGAGAGAGAGAGAGAGAGAGAGAAGAGAGAGAGAGAGGAGAGAGAGAGAGGAGAGAGAGAGAGGAGAGAGAGAGAGGAGAGAGAGAGAGGAGAGAGAGAGGAGAGAGAGAGGAGAGAGAGAGAGGAGAGAGGGAGAGGAGAGAGAGAGAGGAGAGAGAGGAGAGAGAGAGGAGAGAGAGAGGAGAGAGAGGAGAGGAGAGGAGAGAGAGAGAGAAAAAGAGAGAGAGAGAGAGTAGAGAGAGAGTAGAGAGAGAGTAGAGAGAGAGTAGAGAAAGAGAGAGTAGAGAGAGAGAGAGTAGAGAGAGAGGAGATAGAGAGGAGAGAGAGGAGAGGAGAGGAGAGAGAGAGAGAAAAAGAGAGAGAGAGAGAGTAGAGAGAGAGTAGAGAGAGAGTAGAGAGAGAGTAGAGAAAGAGAGAGTAGAGAGAGAGAGAGTAGAGAGAGAGGAGATAGAGAGGAGAGAGAGGGGAGAGGAAAGGGAAGGGACGAGGGGGGATCTCAGCAAAGGAAGCACTTAGAAGACGTCAAGGGAAATGGTCTTAATCAGCTGTTCAATGCAACAGACACAGACGTTGGACTTTAGAAGGGGAAAGGGGTGGGGGTGAAGAGGGGGGGGGGGGTGATGGAAGCGTGAGGCAGCAGAGAAATAGGTTGGGGTGGCGTTGGGGTGAGAGATGAGGGGAGAGGGAGAATGGTGGAGATGATTGTGGATTAAGCCGTTGGAGATAGCACAAGATATAGATAACAATAAAGAAAATAGAATGAAGCAACAACGAAAATGTTAAATATTATTAATAATATAATAAATCAAAATAAATCGATGCAAAAAAAATAAAAATAAAAAATAAAACTATAAACGAAAATACAAAAAAAGAAAAGTCAAGAGCAATACAGAACCCCCCCCCAAAAAAAAGAAGAAGAAGAAGAAGAAGAAGAAGAAGAAAAGGAAGAAGAAGAGGAAAAAGACGAAGACGAAGAGGAAGAAGAAGAAGAAGAAGAAGAAAAGTCCCACACACCATAGGGTTCTTCGGCCGCGAGTCTGTTGGAATTAAATTAATATCTCCTGGAATTTGCCATCTCATCCATTCCATTCCTTCCTTCCTTCCTTTTTTCTCTCCCACAAACCTCCATCTTCTCCGTTATCTTTTAATTTCTCGATGTTTAATTCATCTACTTCCATCAAACCCTTCTATCCTGTCTCCCACGTATTACTTTCTTTCTACTTCCTCTCTTTTCTTTCTTCCTTTCTCCTCTTCTTCCCTACACCTCCTTTACCTCACTCCGTCATTCATCTACTTTCTCCCTCCCCTCCTCCGTCCTCCCTCCCCCTCCTCCCTCCTCCCCTCCTCCGTCCCTTCGTCTCAATGGAAGCAATCAGGGCCTCTTGGCCAGCGGCGGCACTGTGCCAATGTCACTGTCAAGTACGGGTCAGCGTGAGTGGGTCGGGGAGGCGAGCCGTAAAAGGATTTGTTCCTCAGAAATATACAAACGCAGACTCGCTGTCAATCTCCTCCACACACACACACACACAGACACACACACACACACAGACACACACACACACTCTCTCTCTCTCTCTCTTCCCCCCCACCTCCCTTCTCCCCTCCCACCTACCTACCCCCCATCTCTCTCGCTTACTCGCTCACCTCACTCCCTCCCTCCCTCCCTCCCTCCCTACCTACCCCACGCAAAAACAAGGAAAACAAATATTAAGCAAAAACAAACAACGTAACTTGACAAGCCGGTCAGGAAAAAAAACAAAAAAAAAAAAAAAAACAGTGTCAATAACCAGCCTGTTCAAAACAAGGACAAGTTCAATTTGTTGCCAAGGGAGGAAGAGGGACAGGGACAGGGACTAGGGGCAGTGAAGGGAGGGACGGGGGGGGGGTGAGGGACAGAGAGGGGCGTGGAAGGGCAGGATGGAAAAGAAGAGGATGGGAGGCAGGGAAGATGGGAGAGAGGAAGGGGGGAAGAAAGGGAGAGAGGACGGGGGGGAAGAAAGGGAGAGAGGACGGGGGGGAAGAAAGGGAGAGAGGACGGGGGGAAGAAAGGGATAGAGGGAGGGAGGGATATGATAAAAATGAAGTGATACAGATATACAAGTAGAATAAAGGAAAAAGGATGGGAAGGGAATGTCGTAGAAACAATAACAATAACAAAGCAACATCAACAACAACAACAACAACAACAACAACAGACTTGCGTCGAACAGAGATAAGAGAGCGACTTTAAAAGACTAAAAAGACCTGAAGCTAAAAAAAAAAGAAAAAAAAAATGCAATCAACAAGACACCGAGGAGATAGATGGGGGACGGTAATGCCAATCGCCGAATCCGCTTCACCTCTTTCCAGCTCCTGCGGCTCTTGGCACTCCCCTCCTCCCCTTCTCTTCCCTTCATTAGGCGCATGTGAGTGTACGTAATCCCTCTGCTCGCCTCCCCCCTTTCTGTCACCCAAGTCCCTTGTCATTCTCCTTTCCCTTTTTTCCTAATCCTTTTTCTCATCAAGGCATGGCCTCCTGCCACCCTTACCCCCCCCCCTCCGTCAACCTTGGCACAGAGTCTGAGTGTGGCCTTTGATAAGCTTCAAGAAGCATTCTCTCGCCACGTGATCTGCTGATGGGCTGCCCAGGTTCATGCTGTCACACCACGCGCGTATATACATACATACATACACATACAGATATATCCGC
>NC_061841.1:15251066-15276066 GCF_019202785.1 Penaeus chinensis
ATCATTATTATCATTATTCTTATTATTATTATTACTTTTATTGTTATTATTATCACTATTATTATTATTATTATTATTATTATTATCATTATTGTTCTCATTCCAATTATCATTATTATTATCAATATCATTATTACTATTATCATTGTTGTTATTATTATTATTGTTATCATAATTATCATCATCATTATTGTTCTTATTATAATTATTATTATGATCATTATTATTATTATTATTATTATCATTATTATATCACTACTATTATTATCATTATTATTATCATTATTGCCCTCATTTTTCTTATCATCATCGTTATTATTCTTCTTATCATTATTAATGTTATTATCAATATTATTATTTTTTTTTATTATTATCATTATTATTTTCAATATTATTATCATTGTTATTATTATTATTATCATATTATTAAATCTCCTTCTCCTCAGACATATATATATATATATATATATATATATATATATATGTGTGTGTGTAAAAAGATCCCCACTGCTAGTGTAGTGATCGACTTTACTGTTAATCTAATCTAATTAATTACTCTTGTTAATTAGGTCATTAGCGCTGCCACCACCTGGTTAGTACGTCCAGGAACAATGTTTGTACCTAAAGGGGAAGACGTGTAGAAGGGTGTAAAAAAAATAAAAGGAAAGCATGTATGCAAGAAAAGGAAAAATGACCTTAATCAACAAGAGTATGGTAAGCGTGTTTTAACTCCGAGGGGAGTGCGTGTCAACCTTAAGGGCTGATAGAAGGTGGTCAATTACTTGTCACAGGTAGCTAAGTTAAGAATCATTTGTCTCAAAAAAAAAGGGTTAAGTAAAAAGAGGAATTGAACTCGCGAATTAAAATACATTTATTAAGAATCAAAAACAATGACACATTAAAAACATGAAATAAAACATGCCTGTAGTATCAACTAGACAAGACCACAGGTAAAATACAAAAAAACACAACTGGGTAAAACAAGAACGTAGCCTTAAAAATGACAAACACATTAAAAAGATGCACTCTGCTTCAATTATAAATTAAGAAATCCTTAAGTATCCCACCTTACTGCCGTTTAAAATCCGTGTCCTTGCGACCGCAGGGGAAACCCAAAATCACACCCAGAGCTTCCGCCGGGTGTACATCGGCCGCTCTTAGACCCCCTGTGTCCCCTGTTCAATTCCCGAGCTATATATAGCCGACCCCCAGCAAGGATAGAATGAATCGGCTAGTAAGAAGCTCGGGAACGAACTAGCAAGTTTACCCCCCTAGATGGCGTGGCAGGTTCCGCCGATAAGAAGGTGGCTCATTAAAGTTGTGGCTTCGTTAAAACCCTTACTCCCTATTATTAAAAGTATTTTAATCCTAAAAGCTTTAATAAGAAAAGAAAGGCAACTCTTACCAACTTTGTTAAAATAGGAGTGCATAGTAAAAACAACAAAAGAAAATGGCTTTGGTTCTTGTTAAGAACAAGATAAAACAAGGATAAAGTAAAATAAATACAAACAATAAAAATACATAAAAATACATCCAATACATAATAGGCGGCATCATCATCCACGTGCGTGCGCGGTCTTTCCGTCTCGCGATTCAGGGGAGACTCGCATATTCTCCGCGCTCCGGCGCGGCTGGCTTGGTATGGGTCACTACAACTCCTCCCCACCAAAGTTCGTTAACATCAGTTGGCGAACTCTACCTGTTGAGCGAGAAATAGGCCAAAGCTTCTGGAAAGAAAGGACCGGTTACTAAAGGTCTTATGCAGACAGGATAATTAAGGGGCTTTTCAAAATTTATAATAAAACAAAGTGCACGACCGAAATATTCGATAACTCGAAGATTCTGCGACAGGCTCCCCGATAATCTGCGACAGACTCCCCATAAAAATGGGCTACTGGCCATTTCTCGCGTAACCTTACACTCGCAAGTCTTCATCCAACCCTGATTCATATTCAGAGTCCAACTCAGGATATACTATCTCTCGGTTGGGCACATAAGGACGCATTTGGTTGATATGATAGTTCACTTCACTGTGGGGAGGGTCGGGTTCTCGAACCAGGAAATTCACCGGCCCAATCTTCTTCACAATCCTGGCAGGCTTACTCCATCTCGGGCCTAGTGCTCCTCCTGGACCACCATGACGAAATATCCGTAGCAGCACGAGGTCTCCTTCCGCTGGATCAAATCTCTGCCTCAGTCTGCGGTTGTAGTCTCGGGCCCATCCCTGTTGCGCCTTCCTTGCAGCCTCCTTGGCGGCTATCCTCGCATCTCGTAGACTTTCCTTCAGCACCCGAGCGGTGTCCTCATCGCCGTCGATCTCGTTCGTCACCCCCTGTGGGAAATATCCATCTCTGCCAGTCATCAGATAAAGTGGTTGTTGACCCACGCTCCTGTGTACAGCACTGTTGAGGGCAAGTCGAACAAACGGTAGCATCTCGTCCCAATCATTAGGATGTTCTCCTACCAAGGTCGCCAAAGCATCCTTCACCACCCGATTACTTCTCTCAATCATCCCATTAGCTTCTGGGTGATACCGAGTCGTGTAGTGTGTCTGAGTCTGGATGGTCTGACACACCTGAGAAAATAATCTATTGTGAAATTCCCTTCCATTGTCTGCAACCAATAGGCGAGGGGGACCAAAGAGAGTAATGTAATCTTTAATAAAGGCATCAGCAACTGTCTGGGCTTCCTTATTAGGCAGAGGAATCAACTGTAAATATCTCGTGAAATTGTCTATAATTGCCAGAACGTACCGGTTGCCGTGGGTAGACCCTAGCAAATCGATAAGATCCACCGATACTCTCTCCATGGGATGTGTAACTTCTGGCATTGAAGCTAATGGAGCCCTTCTTCCTGCTCGGCCCTTCCGTCGCTGACAAGTCAGACACGAGTTGACATATCTCTTGGTCTCTGCCAACATCTGAGGAAAGTAATAGTGATCCCTGAGCCGACAGTAGGTTCTGAAGATTCCTGGATGGGCAGCAGCTGCATCTGCATGAACAGCATCCAGAGCTCTAGTCCTCAGAGTACGGGGAATCACTAGTTGGCTAATTACTCTCCCAGGAGGACCCTAAGATGGTATAGAAGATCACCTCTTAGCTCGAATTCCTCAAGGTTCAGCGGGATCCTTTGCCTAGGCATCCGGCGTTCTTCCAAATAGTCGCGAACTTCGTTCCAAAGAGGGTCTTCTTGCTGAGCAGCGGCAACTGTCTGTGGGTTCAGGATTTCATCAATGGGGGAAATCTTTCTGCTCAAGAGGTCAGGCACATAATGGGAAGCACCAGGTTTATAGGTTAGGGTGTAATTGTAGAAAGATAATTCATGGCTCCAGCGAGTCATCCTCAGAGATTTGGTCCTCTGGGCAAATACGTGCACAAGTGGACGATGATCGGTTATTATCTTAAAGTGTCTACCATACAAGTAGGGATCAAAGGTTCTCACAGCTTCCACCACTGCCAAGGCTTCAACATCGATGGTAGGAAATTTGTTCTCCCCCTCACGCAACTTTCTGGAAAAGTAAGAGACTGCATGGGGTTTACCTTCGTCATCTCGCTGGATGAGACAAGCGCCAATAGCTACACCAGAGGCATCACAGTGTACTTCAAAGGTTCGGTTGAAGTCTGGCTGTTTCAGGATGGGATCAGAAGCCAGTTTGCCTTTCAAATCTTCAAATGCCGTTTGCTGTTCCAGACCCCAATGAAATTTGGCTTGCTTCTTCAGCAAGGCAGTTAAGGGAGCAGCTATAGAAGCGTAATCTTTCACATGTTTCCGGAAGAACCCAGTGGCTCCCAGAAACTGTCGAACTTGCTTCACATTATGAGGTGCGGTCATTTGAGTAATTGCCTTTACCTTGTCGGGATCTGGAAGTACACCATTGGGAGTTATGAGATGACCCAAGAATTTGAAAGATTTAACAGCAAACTTACATTTCTTCAGGTTCAACCTGAAACCTGCCTTGGCCAACAGACCCATTGTTTCATCCAGGTGGTACCATGTGTCTTCAAGCTTCCGGAAGCCACGACGACATCGTCTAAAAAGGCAAGCTTTAGTGTCTTCCTAAAAACAGGATGCAATACGGCGTTGATGGCCCTCTGGAAAGTGGAAGGGGCAAGTGGCCCCTAGACCCAAACGGGGCATCCTCTTGAAACTGGTAGAGACGACAACCATCCGAGGAACAGGTCTTTTGGCGGTCACTTTCGTTTACCTCTACAGTCAGTAGTCGGATTTGGCATCTAGGGCAGTAAACCAGTGGGTCCCTGCTAACCTGTCTTTGGTCTCTATCAAGCCTTGGCATTGGGTAAGTGTCGGTCGGGTGATCTTGTTGAGATTGCGGAAGTCGATGCAAAAACCTTATGCCCCCATCCTTCTTCGCACCAGGACTACAGGGGATAACCATGGTGAGGTTGATGGCTCAAATAATGCCATCCTGCAACATTGCCTCACACTCTTGCCGTATCGTGTTGCGTGCACTCTCAGGTAGCCTCCATTGTCGTGTACGGGTGGGTCCTTCACCTGAAGTTTATAATATTATGGTTATTGTCGGGTACACAACAAGAGGGGCATCTTCATTAAAGAGGTCACTGTACTGTTCTATGTAGTAAGCATTTTTCCTTTCGCACAGATCCCAAGTGTTCCAGTTCTCCTTTGGGAGGATCCCTCCACACCAGTAGAAGTTTTCAATGCACACACATCCATACTTACTGGGGGAAAACACATCAAAGTTCATCATTAGAGTAGCCAAAATCATTGATGCCAAAACGCTTGTCAAAGTCGTCTGTGAAATCTTCTGTAAAGTTATCCAAACCCACAGGTTCACTTTGTTCCACCTCTTCTGGAAGATGCACAGAGATTAGAGTTTACATATACATCGTTCACTATGTTAACACTGGCCAATTTCATTCCTTTGTCAGTGCCACGGGTGGGTTTATCATTAATGACCCAAACACTGCACTTTTTTCATTAACAGTATATGATGCTCCTTGGCACTAAAACTCTTGCGTTCTACTTGCACCAACCAATGGGGTTATTAAAACCTCTATTTACTGTGGTAGTTACAAAGCAGCCTGATTTGGGCTGGCAAAATCACTGACTGGGACACACACAAACACATGGGAAATGTATTAGTGTTGTTCATAACCCTACACCTAGGGAAGACTGGTCTGAAAACCAAAAAAGGAACCTTAACGTCATTAAAGGACATGTAATTCCTGGGAGGAGTGAGATTAGCCACAAACTGGAAATTAAAACTTCTAATAAAATCTACACCAAGCAAACCTCTCCAGGGAACGAGATATCCTTAAGACCACAACCGGGTATGGTTACATTTTCCGTGTCTCTATAGAAAACTTAGATTAATCATCCCCTAGACCACTGAATATAGCACCTGAAGCCCCCTTAAAAGTTCGCTCAACGGAGTGACAGACAATACATGAGTTTCCTACATGTACTCTCTTAATTATGGTCACTTCTGACCCAGTATCAACAAAACAAGTACAGACCATTCCATTTACACTAAGCCTGACCATAGGAACGACCTCGTTTAATTTGACTCTCCATCATGGTTACCTTGGGAACCGAGGTTCCTTGGTTTTCCCCTCCATCTTTGCTCATTTGGTCTTCCGATTGCAGTTCTCATTCGTGCTGGTGAAGACCTCGCCCTGCCGTGAGGCGGTCTGAAGGGACACTGCCTTGCAAAGTGACCAGCCCTCTGACAATTAAAACACTGCAGTGTTCTTTGGCGTAATCTGCAATTCTACCGTGTCGTGCCCATTACTTGGTGATACTGGCAGTTATTTCTCTACTGCAGCGACCTGCCGTAGCGCATCGGCCGTGAATTCTGATTACCTAGGACTGAAGGTCCCTCTCCTGAAGCATAATACGCAGGTTCCCACAGTTGTGCTGCATCAACAAGTGATGGTAAATTCTCGTCCTCCTTTAAGACTAAAGCTTCACGTAACCAATGGGGTAAACCTTGTAAGAAAACCCTTCTAATTAGTTCATCGGCACTCCCACAGCTATTGGGTAATCCTGTACCCTTGATACACAAGTCCTCCACAGAAACGAAGAAATTAATGGTGCTTGATTTTGATATAATTTAGACTCGTGAAGGTGTTTAAAATTCTGTACTAGAGCAAGTACCCTGAACTTTGACCTTGCCAGAGCTTTAAAATCTTCCCAATTATTAAACCATCAAACACTGGTGAATTTACGATCAAGTCTGCCGTCTTCTCTACATGAAGCTCTCGCTGCACGAATATATGCTTCATCATTTGCAGGCTTAACAAGATTCTCGATGGCACGTAACAGGATTCTACTTCCTGATTTCTTTTTAATGGATAGGCTGTGATATTCCGCTTTAAACTTTTGGCACCGAATCTTCTTATGTATCACATACTCAAGTAGTGTGGCGTGACAGGTGCACATTAGGAGTGTTATTGGAGCTAGTATCCCTTAATAAACCCTCGTATCGCTCCGAGAGTGTAGCACAACGTTGCTCAAGCTCATTGCAACGAGCCGTTAGGTTCTTCATACATGGAAAGGTTCAATATTCACTGGTTACCGTTACTATGTTACCGTACCGTTACCGTTACCTCGTTACTAATTAAAGGTACAGTTACGTTACTAGAATCAGAAGTATTCAAATTTACACTCTGCACCAATTCCACTTTGCCTTAAGCGCTTACTCCTCTTACCCGGCATATCTAAAAGAACTATAAAATGATTATAACTGCAGAGGAGAAATCTTGCATATGCTAATTCATAATCAATCGCTTGGGCTTAACTGATTAAGACCAAAATGACAAGCAATTGACCGTCCATTCTCGCATCCCACCTGCTGGGCACCCAAAAGATGGTTGTAGTGATCGACTTTACTGTTAATCTAACTAATTAATTACTCTTGTTAATTAGGTCATGCGATGCCACCCACATTGGTTTAGTACGTCCAGGAACAATGTTTGTACCTAAAGGGGAAGACGTGTAGAAGGTGTAAAAAAAATAAAAGGATAAGGCATGTATGCAAGAAAAGAAAATATGACCTTAATCAACAAAGACGTAGGTAAGCGTGTTTTAACTCCGATGGGAGTGCGTGTCAACCTTAAGGGCTGATAGAAGGTGGTCAATTACTTGTACAGGTGCTAAGTTAAGAATCATTGGTCTCAAAAAAAAAGGTTAAGTAAAAAGAGGAATGAACTCGCGAATTAAAAATAAATTTATTAAGAATCAAAAACAATGACACATAAAAACATGAATTAAAACATGCCTGTAGTATCAACTAGACAAAGACCACAGGTAAAATACAAAAAAACACAAATGGGTAAAACAAGAAACGTAGCCTTAAAAATGACAAACATTTAAAAAGATGCACTCTGCTTCAATTATAAATTAAGAAATCCTTAAGTATCCCACCTTACTGCCGTTTAAAATCCTATTAGCTTTTCGTGTCCTTGGACCGCAGGGAAACCAAAATCACACCCAGAGCTTCCGCGGGTGTACATCGGCGCTCTTAGACCCCCTGTGTCCCTGTTCAATTCCCGATGCTTTATATGCCGACCCCCAAGGCAAGCGCAAAAACAATGTATCATTATCGTTTACCTTACATCTGCTCTAGTTGATATAGAATTTATGCTAGAATGATCGGTTAGTACGAAGCTCTGGGAAACGAACTAGCAAGTTTACCCCCTAGATGGTCTTGGGCAGGTTCCCGCGATATAAGAAGGTGGATCATTATAAGTTGTGGCTTCGTTAAACCTTACTCCCTTTATTAAAAGTATTTTAATCCTAAAAAAGCTGTTAATAAGAAAAGAACGGAACTTTACCAACTTGTTTAAATAGGATTTGGAGTGCCATAGTAAAAACAGCAAAAGAAAATGGCTTTGGTTCTTGTTAAGAACAAGATAATAATGGATAAAGTAATAATAAATACAAACAATAAAAATACATAAAAATACATCAATACATAATAGGCTGGGCATCATCTTCCTCGTGCCGTGCTCGGTCTTTCCGTATCGCGATTAGGGTGAGACTCGCTATATTCTCCGCGCTCCGGCTGGGCTGGCTTGGGGTATGGGTCACTACACTCCTCCCAACCAAAGTTCGTTAAACCTCAGTTGGCGACTATACCTGATTGAGCGATGAAACAGGCCAATAGCTTCGGGAAAGAAAGGACCGGTTACTAAAGGTCTTATGCTGAACGGATAATTAAGGGGCTTTTTCAAATTTATAATAAAACAAAGTGCACGACCGAATATTCGAGAAACTCGAGATTCTGCGACAGGCTCCCCGATAATCTGCGACGACTCCCCCTAAAAATGGGCTAGGCCATTTCTCGCGCTAACCTTACACTCGAAAGTCTCATCCAACCCTGATTCATATTCAGAGTCCAACTCAGATATAGACTATCTCTCGGTTGGGCACATATGGACGCATTGGTTGATATGATAGTTCACTTCACTGTGGGAGAGGTCGGGTTCTCGAACCAGGGAAAAAAAAAATAAAAAAAATTCACGGCCCAATCTTCTCTCAATCCTGGCGGCTTACTCCATCTGGGCCTAGTGCTCCTCTTGGACCACATGACGAAATATCCGATCTAGCAGCACGAGAGGTTCTCTTCCGCTGGCTCAAATATCTGCCTCCAGTCTGCGGTTTAAGTCTCGGGCACATCCCTGTTGCGACTTCCTTGCGGCCTCATGGGGCTTTCTCGCATCTCGTTAGACTTTCTCAGCACCCGAGCGGTGTCTCATCGCGTCGATCTCGTTCGTCACCCCTTGTGGGAAATATCCATCTCTGCCGTCATCAGATAAAGTGGTTGTTATTACCACGTCCTGTGTACATCACTGTTGAGGGCAACCAAGTCGAAACCAACGGTAGCATGCTCGTCCCAATCATTAGATGTTCTCCTACAATGGTCGCCAAAGCTCCTCACCACCCGTATTACTTCTTCAATCATCCATTGCTTCTGGGTGATAACGAGTCGGTTGTAGTTGTGTCTGAGTTGGATGGGTCTGACTACACCTGAGAAAAAATAATCTATTGTGAAATTCCTTCCTTTGTCTGCAACTATAGGCGAGGGGGACCTAAGAGTAGTAATGTAATCTTTAATAAAGGCTCAGCAACTGTCTGGACTTCCTTAATCGGCAGACGGATACAAACTGTAAATATTCGTGACATTGTCTATTAATTGCCAGAAAGTAACTCGGTTGCGTGGGTAGACCCTAAGCAAATCGATAAGATCCACGGTTACTCTCTCCATGGGATGTAGTAACTTCTTGCATTGAAGCTAAGGAGAAGCCCTTCTTACCTGCTCGGCCCTTCCGTGCGACAAGTCAGCCAAGAGTGACAATATTCTTTGGTCTCTGCCAACATCTGAGGAAAGTAATAGTGATCCCTGAGCCGACAGTAGTTCTGAAGATTTCTGGAGGGGCAGCAGCTGCATCCTGCCTGACAGCATCCAGAGCTCTAGTCCTCGAGTAGGCGGAATCACTAGTTGGCTAATTACTTCCAGGGGAGGGACCCGAAGATGGTATAGAAGATCACATCTATCGCTCGAATTCATCAAGTTCAGCGGGATCCTTTGCCTCAGGGATCCGGCGTTCTTCCAAATAGTCGCGACTCTCGTTCCAAAGAGGGTCTTCTTGCTGAGCGCGGCAACTGTCTGTGGGTTCAGGATGACATCAATGGGGAAATCTTTGCTCAAGAGGTCAGGCACATAAATGGGAAGCACAAGGTTTATAGGTTAGGGTGTTATTGTTGAAAGATAATTCATGGCTCCAGCGAGTCATCTCAGAGATTTGGTCCTCTGGGCAAATACGTCACAAGTGGATCGATGATCGCGTTATTATCTTAAAGTGTTCTACCATACAAGTAGGGCATCAAAGGTTCTCACAGCTGTCACCATGCCAAGGCTTCAACATCGCATTGTGTAGGAAATTTGTTCTCACCCTCACGCAACTTTCTGAAACGTAGAGACTGCATGGGGTTTACCTTCGTCATCTCGCTGGATGAGACAAGCGCAATAGCTACAACCAGTGGGCATCACAGTGTACTTCAAAGGTTCGGTTGAAGTTCGGGGGGGCTGGACTGTTTTCAGGATGGGATCAGAGCCAGTTTGCCTTCAAAATCTTCAAATGCCGTTTGTGTTCCAGACCAATGAAATTTGGCTTGCTTCGTAAGCAATTGGCAGTCTAAGGGAGCAGCTTATGAAGCGTTATCTTTCACATGTTTCCGGAAGAACCCAGTGGCTCCACAGAATCTGTTCGAACTGGCTTTCACCATTATGAGGTGCGGTCTTTGAGTAATTGCCTTTACCTTGTCGGGATCTGGAAGTACACCATTGGGAGTATGAGTTGACCCAAGAATTTGAAGATTAACAGCAAAACTTACATTTCTTCAGGTTCTACCTGAAAACCTGCCTTGGCCAACAGGACCCATTGTTTCATCCAGGTGGTACCATGTGTCTTCAAAGCTTCCGGAAGACACGACGACATCGTCTAAAAAGGCAAGCGTTTCAATTGCTGTGTCTTCCTAAAAACAGGAATGCAATACGGCTTGATGGCCCTCTGGAAAGTGGAAGGGCAAGTGAGTTTCCCCAACCCCACCCGCCCCCCCTCCCGGCCCCTACCGGCGTCTCGTCAGCTAGCCCTCTCCCTCCGACGTCCGCCGCTCATACCCGCCGATCCCGTATGTCTTGACCAAAGGGCATCCTCTTGAAACGGGTAGAGACGACAACCATCCGAGGAACAGAGTCTTTTGGCGGTCACTTTCGTTTACCTCTACAGTCAGTAGTCGGATTGGCATTCTAGGGCAGAAAACCAGTGGGTCCCTGCTCTAAAACTGGTCTATTGGTCTTCTATCAAGCCTTGCATTGGTAAGTGTCGGTCGGGTGATCTTGTTGAGATTGCGGAAAGTCGATGCAAAAACCTTATCCCCCATCCTTCTTCCGCGACCAGGGATACAGGGGATAACCTGGTGAGGTTGATGGCTCCAATAAATGCCATCTCGCAAACATTTGCCTCACAACCTCTTGCCGTATCGTGTTGGCGTGCACTCTCCGGTAGCCTCCTTGTCGTGTACGGCGTGGGTCCTTCACCTGAAGTTTAATACTATGGTTATTGTGGGTTACACAACAAGGAGGGCATCTTCATTTAAAGTGGTCACGTACTGTTCTATGGTAGTAAGCATTTTTCCTTTCGCACAGATCCCAAGTGTTCCACGTTCTCCTTTTGGAGGATCACCTCCACACCAGTAGAAGTTTTAATGCACACACATCCAAATACTTTACTGGGGGAAAACACATCAAAGTTCATCATTAGAGTTAGCCAAAATCATTGATGCCAAAACGCTTGTCCAAAAGTCGTCTGTGAAATCTTCTGTAAAGTTATCCAACCCACAGGTTCACTTTTGTTCCACCACTTCTGGGAAGATGCACAGAGATAGAGTTTACATTATACATCGTTCACTATGTTAACACTGTCCAATTTCATTCCTTTTGTCAGTGCCACGGGAGGGGTTTATCATATTGACCCAAAACATGGCACTTCTTTTCATTAACAGTATATGATGCCGTCCTTGGCACTAAAACTCTTGCGGTATCTACTTGCACCAATCCAATTGGGGTTATTAAAAACCTCTATTTTACTGTGGTAGTTAAAAAGCAGCCTGATTTTGGGCTGGCAAAATCACTGACTGGGACACACCACAAACACATGGGAAATGTATTAGTGTTGTTCATAACCCGTACACCTAGGAGACTGGTTCTGAAAACCAAAAAAGGACCTATAACGTCATTAAAGGACATGGAATTCCTGGAGGAGTGGAGACTTAGCCACCAAACTGGAAATTAAAACTTCTAATAAAATCTACACCAAGCAAACCTCTCAGGGAACGAGATATCCTTAAGGACAACAACCGGGGTATGGTTACATTTTCCGTGTCTCTATAGAACAACTTAGATTAATCATCCCCTAGACCATCTGAATATAGCACCTGAAAGGCCCCCTTAAAGTTCGCCTCAACGGAGTGACAGGACAATACATTGAGTTTCCTACATGTACTCTCTTAATTATGGTCTCTTCTGACCCAGTGATCAAACAAATCAAGTACAGGACCAGTCCCATTCTACACTAACCTGACCATAGGGGAACGAACCTCGTTTAATTTGACTCTCCATCTTGGTTCCTTGGGAACCGAGGTTCCTTGGTTTCCCCTCCATCTTTGGCTCATTTTGGGGTATCTTCATCGATTGCAGTTCTCATTTTGCGTGCTGGATGAAGACCGCGCCCCTGCCGTGAGGCGGTCTGAATGGGACACTGCCTTGCAAAGTGACCAGCCCTCTGGACAATTAAAACACTGGCAGTGTTCTTTGGCGTGATCTGCATTCTACCGTGTCGTGCCCATTTATATGGTGATACTGGCAGTTATTTCTCTACTGCTGCGACCTGCCGTAGCGCATCGGCTGTGAATTCTGATTACCTAGGACTGAAGGTCCCTCTCCTGAAGCATAATAGGCAGGTTCCACACAGTTGTGCTGCATCAACAAGAGAGGGTAAATTTCGTCCTAACTTTAAGACTAAGCTTCACGTAACCAATGGGGTAAACCTTGTAAGAAAACCCTTCTAATTAGTTCATCGGCACTCCCACAAGCTCTTGGGTAATCCTGTACCCCTTGATACACAAGTCCTCCTCACAGAAACGAAGGAAGTTAAGGTGCTTGATTTTGTAGTGATTGACTTTACTGTTAATCTAATTAATTACTCTTGCTAATTAGGTCATTAGCGCTGCCACCACCTGGTTAGTACGTCCAGGAACAATGTTTGTACCTAAAGGGGAAGACGTGTAGAAGGGTGTAAAAAAAATAAAAGGAAAGCATGTATGCAAGAAAAGGAAAAATGACCTTAATCAACAAGAGTATGGTAAGCGTGTTTTAACTCCGAGGGGAGTGCGTGTCAACCTTAAGGGCTGATAGAAGGTGGTCAATTACTTGTCACAGGTAGCTAAGTTAAGAATCATTTGTCTCATAAAAAAAAAAGGGTTAAGTAAAAAGAGGAATTGAACTCGCGAATTGAAATACATTTATTAAGAATCAAAAACAATGACATTAAAAACATGAAATAAAACATGCCTGTAGTATCAACTAGACAAGACCACAGGTAAAATACAAAAAAACACACAACTGGATAAAACAAGAACGTAGCCTTAAAAATGACAAACACATTAAAAAGATGCACTCCGCTTCAATTATAAATTAAGAAATCCTTAAGTATCCCACCTTACTGCCGTTTAAAATCCGTGTCCTTGCGACCGCAGGGGAAACCCAAAATCACACCCAGAGCTTCCGCCGGGTGTACATCGGCCGCTCTTAGACCCCCTGCGTCCCCTGTTCAATTCCCGAGCTATATATAGCCGACCCCCAGCAAGGATAGAATGAATGGGCTAGTAAGAAGCTCGGGAACGAACTAGCAAGTTTACCCCCCTAGATGGCGTGGCAGGTTCCGCCGATAAGAAGGTGGCTCATTAAAGTTGTGGCTTCGTTAAAACCCTTACTCCCTATTATTAAAAGTTTATTTTAATCCTAAAAGCTTTAATAATAAAAGAAAAGGGAGGCAACTCTTACCAACTTTATTAAAATAGGAGTGCATAGTAAAAACAACAAAGAAAATGGCTTTGGTTCTTGTTAAGAACAAGATAAAACAAGGATAAAGTAAAATAAATATAAACAATAAAAATACATAAAAATACATCCAATACATAATAGGCGGCATCATCATCCACGTGCGTGCGCGGTCTTTCCGTCTCGCGATTCAGGGGAGACTCGCATATTCTCCGCGCTCCGGCGCGGCTGGCTTGGTATGGGTCACTACAACTCCTCCCCACCAAAGTTCGTTAACATCAGTTGGCGAACTCTACCTGTTGAGCGAGAAATAGGCCAAAGCTTCTGGAAAGAAAGGACCGGTTACTAAAGGTCTTATGCAGACAGGATAATTAAGGGGCTTTTCAAAATTTATAATAAAACAAAGTGCACGACCGAAATATTCGATAACTCGAAGATTCTGCGACAGGCTCCCCGATAATCTGCGACAGACTCCCCATAAAAATGGGCTACTGGCCATTTCTCGCGTAACCTTACACTCGCAAGTCTTCATCCAACCCTGATTCAGATTCAGAGTCCAACTCAGGATATACTATCTCTCGGTTGGGCACATAAGGACGCATTTGGTTGATATGATAGTTCACTTCACTGTGGGGAGGGTCGGGTTCTCGAACCAGGAAATTCACCGGCCCAATCTTCTTCACAATCCTGGCAGGCTTACTCCATCTCGGGCCTAGTGCTCCTCCTGGACCACCATGACGAAATATCCGTAGCAGCACGAGGTCTCCTTCCGCTGGATCAAATCTCTGCCTCAGTCTGCGGTTGTAGTCTCGGGCCCATCCCTGTTGCGCCTTCCTTGCAGCCTCCTTGGCGGCTATCCTCGCATCTCGTAGACTTTCCTTCAGCACCCGAGCGGTGTCCTCATCGCCGTCGATCTCGTTCGTCACCCCCTGTGGGAAATATCCATCTCTGCCAGTCATCAGATAAAGTGGTTGTTGACCCACGCTCCTGTGTACAGCACTGTTGAGGGCAAGTCGAACAAACGGTAGCATCTCGTCCCAATCATTAGGATGTTCTCCTGCCAAGGTCGCCAAAGCATCTTTCACCACCCGATTACTTCTCTCAATCATCCCATTAGCTTCTGGGTGATACCGAGTCGTGTAGTGTGTCTGAGTCTGGATGGTCTGACACACCTGAGAAAATAATCTATTGTGAAATTCCCTTCCATTGTCTGCAACCAATAGGCGAGGGGGACCAAAGAGAGTAATGTAATCTTTAATAAAGGCATCAGCAACTGTCTGGGCTTCCTTATTAGGCAGAGGAATCAACTGTAAATATCTCGTGAAATTGTCTATAATTGCCAGAACGTACCGGTTGCCGTGGGTAGACCCTAGCAAATCGATAAGATCCACCGATACTCTCTCCATGGGATGTGTAACTTCTGGCATTGAAGCTAATGGAGCCCTTCTTCCTGCTCGGCCCTTCCGTCGCTGACAAGTCAGACACGAGTTGACATATCTCTTGGTCTCTGCCAACATCTGAGGAAAGTAATAGTGATCCCTGAGCCGACAGTAGGTTCTGAAGATTCCTGGATGGGCAGCAGCTGCATCTGCATGAACAGCATCCAGAGCTCTAGTCCTCAGAGTACGGGGAATCACTAGTTGGCTAATTACTCTCCCAGGGAGGACCCTAAGATGGTATAGAAGATCACCTCTTAGCTCGAATTCCTCAAGGTTCAGCGGGATCCTTTGCCTAGGCATCCGGCGTTCTTCCAAATAGTCGCGAACTTCGTTCCAAAGAGGGTCTTCTTGCTGAGCAGCGGCAACTGTCTGTGGGTTCAGGATTTCATCAATGGGGGAAATCTTTCTGCTCAAGAGGTCAGGCACATAATGGGAAGCACCAGGTTTATAGGTTAGGGTGTAATTGTAGAAAGATAATTCATGGCTCCAGCGAGTCATCCTCAGAGATTTGGTCCTCTGGGCAAATACGTGCACAAGTGGACGATGATCGGTTATTATCTTAAAGTGTCTACCATACAAGTAGGGATCAAAGGTTCTCACAGCTTCCACCACTGCCAAGGCTTCAACATCGATGGTAGGAAATTTGTTCTCCCCCTCACGCAACTTTCTGGAAAAGTAAGAGACTGCATGGGGTTTACCTTCGCCATCTCGCTGGATGAGACAAGCGCCAATAGCTACACCAGAGGCATCACAGTGTACTTCAAAGGTTCGGTTGAAGTCTGGCTGTTTCAGGATGGGATCAGAAGCCAGTTTGCCTTTCAAATCTTCAAATGCCGTTTGCTGTTCCAGACCCCAATGAAATTTGGCTTGCTTCTTCAGCAAGGCAGTTAAGGGAGCAGCTATAGAAGCGTAATCTCTCACATGTTTCCGGAAGAACCCAGTGGCTCCCAGAAACTGTCGAACTTGCTTCACATTATGAGGTGCGGTCATTTGAGTAATTGCCTTTACCTTGTCGGGATCTGGAAGTACACCATTGGGAGTTATGAGATGACCCAAGAATTTGAAAGATTTAACAGCAAACTTACATTTCTTCAGGTTCAACCTGAAACCTGCCTTGGCCAACAGACCCATTGTTTCATCCAGGTGGTCCATGTGTTCTTCAAAGCTTCCGGAAGCCACGACGACATCGTCTAAAAAGGCAAGCGTGTGTCTTCCTAAAACAGGATGCAATACGGCGTTGATGGCCCTCTGGAAAGTGGAAGGGGCAGTGGCTAGACCAAAGGGCATCCTCTTGAACTGGTAGAGACGACAACCATCCGAGAAAGCAGTCTTTTGGCGGTCACTTTCGTTTACCTCTACAGTCCAGTAGGCGGATTTGGCATCTAGGGCAGTAAACCAGTGGGTCCCTGCTAACCTGTCTATGGTCTCATCAAGCCTTGGCATTGGGTAAGTGTCGGCTCGGGTGATCTTGTTGAGATTGCGGAAGTCGATGCAAAACCTTATGCCCCCATCCTTCTTCCGCACCAGGACTACAGGGGATAACCATGGTGAGGTTGATGGCTCAATAATGCCATCCTGCAACATTGCCTCACACTCTTGCCGTATCGTGTTGCGTGCACTCTCAGGTAGCCTCCATTGTCGTGTACGGGTGGGTCCTTCACCTGAAGTTATAATATTATGGTTAATGTCGGGTACACAACCAAGAGGGGCATCTTCATTAAAGAGGTCACTGTACTGTTCTATGATAGTAAGCAATTTTTCCCTTCGCACAGATCCCAAGTGTTCCAAGTTCTCCTTTGGGAGGATCCCCTCCACACCAGTAGAAGTTTTCAATGCACACACATCCATACTTACTGGGGGAAACACATCAAAGTCATCATTAGAGTAGCCAAAATCATCGATGCCAAAACGCTTGTCAAAGTCGTCTGTGAAATCTTCTGTAAAGTTATCCAAAGCCACAGGTTCACTTTGTTCCACCTCTTCTGGAAGATGCACAGAGTTAGAGTTTACATATACATCGTTCACTATGTTAACACTGGCCAATTTCATTCCCTTTGTCAGTGCCACTGGGTGGGGTTTATCATTAATGACCCAAACACTTGCACTATTTTCATTAACAGATATGATGCTTCTTGGCACTAAAACTCTTGCCGTTCTACCTTGCACCAACCCAATGGGGTTATTAAAACCTCTATTCACTGTGGTAGTTACAAAGCAGCCTGATTTGGGCTGGCAAATCACTGACTGGGACACACACAACACACTGGGAAATGTATTAATGTTGTTCATAACCCTTACACCTAGGGAAGACTGGTCTGAAAACCAAAAAGGAACCTTAACGTCATTAAAGGACATGTAATTCCTGGGAGGAGTGAGATTAGCCACAAACTGGAAATTAAAACTTCTAATAAAATCTACACCAAGCAACACCTCTCCAGGGAACGAGATATCCTTAAAGACCACAACCGGATGGTTACATTTTACCGTGTCCTCTATAGAAAAACTTAGATTAATCTCCCCTAGACCACTGAATATAGCACCTGAAGCCCCCTTAAAAGTTCGCTCAACGGGAGTGACAGACAATACATTGAGTTTCCTACATGTACTCTCCTTAATTATGGTCACTTCTGACCCAGTATCAACAAAACAAGTACAGACCATTCCATTTACACTAAGCCTGACCATAGGACGACCTCGTTTAATTTGACTCTCCATCATGGTTACCTTGGGAACCCGAGGTTCCTTGGTTTTCCCCTCCCCATCTTTGCTCATTTGGTCTTCCCGATTGCAGTTCCTCACGTGCTGGTGAAGACCTCGCCCTGCCGTGAGGCGGCTGAAAGGGACACTGCCTTGCAAAGTGACCAGCCCTCTGACAATTAAAACACTGCAGTGTTCTTTGGCGTAATCTGCAATCTACCGTGTCGTGCCCATTACTCTGGTGATACTGGCAGTATTTCTCTACTGCAGCGACCTGCCGTAAGCGCATCGGCCGTGAATTCTGATTACCTAGGACTGAAGGTCCCTCTCCTGAAGCATTAATACGCAGGTTCCACACACGTTGTGCTGCATCAACAAGTGATGGTAAATTCTCGTCCTCCTTTAAGACTAAAGCTTCACGTAACCAATGGGGTAAACCTTGTAAGAAAACCCTTCTAATTAGTTCATCCGGCACTCCCACAGCTATTGGGTAATCCCTGTACCCTTGATACACAAGTCCCTCCACAGAAACGAAGAAATCTAATGGTGCTTGATTTTGATATAATTTAGACTCGTGAAGGTGTTTAAAAAATTCTGTACTAGAGCAAGTCCCCCTGAACTTTGACCTTGCCAGAGCTTTAAAATCTTCCCAATTATTTAAACCATCAAACACTGGTGAATTTACGATCAAGTCTGCCGTCTCTCTACATGAAGCTCTCGCTGCACGAATATATGCTTCATCATTTGCAGGCTTAACAAGATTCTCGATGGCACGTAACCAGGATTCTACTTCCTGATTTCTTTTTAATGGATAGGCTGCTGATATTTCCGCTTTAAACTTTGGCACCGAATCTTCTCTATGTATCACATACTCAATAGCTGTTGGCGTGACAGGTGCAACATTAGGAGTGTTATTGGAGCTAGTCTCCCTTAATAAACCCTCGTATCGCTCTGAGAGTGTAGCACAACGTTGCTCAAGCTCATTGCAACGAGCCGTTAGTTCTTCATACATGGAAAGGTCCATATTCACTTGGTTACCGTTACTGTTACCGTTACCGTTACCGTTACCGTTACCCTCGTTACTAATTAAAGGTACAGTTACGTTACTAGAATCAGAAGTATTCAAATTACCCTCTGCACCAATTCCACTTTGCCTTAAGCGCTTACTCCTCTTACCCGGCATATCTTAAAAGAACTATAAAAAGATTATAACTGCAGAGAGATCTAGCATTTGCTAATTCATCATCATGCCTTGGCTCTAACTGAATAAGACCAAAATGACAAGCAATTGACCGTCTCGCATCCCACCTGCTGGCACCAAAGATGGTTGTAGTGATCGACTTTACTGTTAATCTAATCTAATTAATTACTCTTGTTAATTAGGTCATTAGCGCTGCCACCACCTGGTTAGTACGTCCAGGAACAATGTTTGTACCTAAAGGGGAAGACGTGTAGAAGGGTGTAAAAAAAATAAAAGGAAAGCATGTATGCAAGAAAAGGAAAAATGACCTTAATCAACAAGAGTATGGTAAGCGTGTTTTAACTCCGAGGGGAGTGCGTGTCAACCTTAAGGGCTGATAGAAGGTGGTCAATTACTTGTCACAGGTAGCTAAGTTAAGAATCATTTGTCTCAAAAAAAAAAGGGTTAAGTAAAAAGAGGAATTGAACTCGCGAATTAAAATACATTTATTAAGAATCAAAAACAATGACACATTAAAAACATGAAATAAAACATGCCTGTAGTATCAACTAGACAAGACCACAGGTAAAATACAAAAAAACACAACTGGGTAAAACAAGAACGTAGCCTTAAAAATGACAAACACATTGAAAAGATGCACTCTGCTTCAATTATAAATTAAGAAATCCTTAAGTATCCCACCTTACTGCCGTTTAAAATCCGTGTCCTTGCGACCGCAGGGGAAACCCAAAATCACACCCAGAGCTTCCGCCGGGTGTACATCGGCCGCTCTTAGACCCCCTGTGTCCCCTGTTCAATTCCCGAGCTATATATAGCCGACCCCCAGCAAGGATAGAATGAATCGGCTAGTAAGAAGCTCGGGAACGAACTAGCAAGTTTACCCCCCTAGATGGCGTGGCAGGTTCCGCCGATAAGAAGGTGGCTCATTAAAGTTGTGGCTTCGTTAAAACCCTTACTCCCTATTATTAAAAGTATTTTAATCCTAAAAGCTTTAATAAGAAAAGAAAGGCAACTCTTACCAACTTTGTTAAAATAGGAGTGCATAGTAAAAACAACAAAAAGAAAATGGCTTTGGTTCTTGTTAAGAACAAGATAAAACAAGGATAAAGTAAAATAAATACAAACAATAAAAATACATAAAAATACATCCAATACATAATAGGCGGCATCATCATCCACGTGCGTGCGCGGTCTTTCCGTCTCGCGATTCAGGGGAGACTCGCATATTCTCCGCGCTCCGGCGCGGCTGGCTTGGTATGGGTCACTACACTAGCACACACACACACACACACACACACACACACGTAGATGGTATGGTAATGATAATGATGAAGATAATAATTATGACAATAATGATCATGTCAATGATAATGATGATATTGATGACGCAGGTTGCACGAACATGGCAAGAGATCACAACACTGAAATCACAGAACGGTGAGAATGCCAACCATAACACAACAACAGAACTTTACAACTACAACCGCGACGGAACGGATAACTACAACTCGGACCCGAATTTCCCTGAAGTATCAAAAGCAACGCTGTGTGAATTTGTGCTTCGCGTTGCAAGGTCATGAAACTTACTAATTAGGGCGTAATTAAGATATAATGAAGGCGTAATTAACTCTCATTAGCGTTCGAAGGTGAGATCTTGGACTATCACCTTTTGTCACAGATTAGTCACGTGCTTATTAGAGTGTTAATTAGGGCCCAATCACAATAAAAGGATTCGATTGCAAATAGATAGGAATAAAGAATGACCTTTATAAGTCCTATATGCGTGTCGAAAACGTATCAGAAATTCACGTGATCTTAAAATTTCGTTACGTAAAAATGTTTTTTTTATCTTATTTTTTATCATTTTTCATTCATATACCTTATTTCCCTATTCAGTTATTCTGAAGGCGATTCTCTCGCGTATGCACGCACACATACATACACACATAAACACACAGAAACTCAAACTTCTCCATGAATATATATGTATGTATTTATATATGTATATATATACATATATACACACGCACACAAATATATACACACATCCATGCGTAGATATATGCATACATACATAAGTATATACATATGTATTCTTATACATGTATGCACACTTATTCTTTGCTCTTAAGTATACACACACACACACACACACACACACACACACACACACACACACACACACATATATATATATATATATATATATATATATATATATATATATATATGTGTGTATGTGTGTGTGTGTGTGTGTGTGTGTGTGTGTGTTTGTATATATATGTATATATATGTATGTGTGTATATATATATATATATATATATATATATGCGCATATATATATATATAATTTATATTTATATAAATATATATCATGCATATATATATATATATATATATATAAATATATATTCTGTAATAAGTTTGCCACTCAGGTGTCGTATCGTGAGTATGAAGAAAGAACCATTAAAAAGTCAGTTAGACAATGATTGATAAGAATACTAGGTTCCAAAAACAAATTATAAATACGCAAGATAAATGAGAACAATATATACATAGAAGTCATGAAAGCATAAAAAAGAACGACATATAATATAATATAAACACATAAATGGAATGACATAATATATGTACAACGAAACACAAGCCTATAATAATCAAAAAGGTACAAAACTAACCAAAGTGGGTAGCTGGTGAGAGGGAAGGCCTATTGGCTGAATGAGGTTGTTGCGGTGGTTGTGTTGTTGAGTTGGGGTTTCATCTTCCGAGATGATAAGGTCTGGACGGGAAGAATGGGTAGATAAAATACTGAAATCTGTGTTAGAGAAAGGGTGTGAGTGAAGTAGAAAGTGTTCTCTTATTGCCGAGAAAGATGGTTTGCTCAGCGGAAGGCCAGTCCTGAAGGATTTGCCTTTGTGTTCTAGGATGCGGTGTCGTAACCATCGTGAGGTAGATCCCACGTACCGAGCTTGGCAGCAAGGACAGGTAAATAAGTACACTACGTTAGAACACATGTCAGAGTTAGATCTCAAAGGTTGTTCTAGAAATTCGGCTATATTGTTAGTGTTGGTGAAGACAAAAGTGAATTTAACTTGAGGGTAATTATTTAGTAACAGTAATTTTAGTTGCTTCCTGATTTCAAAACTTAAACTACCCATGTACGGCAATTTGACGTATCTATGGTCTTTTTTAACAGTCAGGGCAATGGGTTGGTTTGAGAAAACTTTACAAAGAAAAGTTTTGATAATTCTATCAACTAAGAACAATGGGTACCCATTATTTGTAAAGAATTCTTTCAGAAAATTAATTTCGTCATGAAAAGTTGACCAGTTGCTACACAGGTTATATGCTCGAGTCATTAAAGTCTTGATGCTGTTACTTTTGTATAAATAAGGAATGTAGCTAAGGAAGTGGAGTCCGAGGCCAGTGAAGGTTGGCTTTCGGTAAACGCTTGTATGGAAAGTGCCATTGTTATAGGCAATTAGCGTGTCCAGAAATGGTGATTGGTTGTCTTTCTGCATCTCACAGGTAAACATGATGCTCGGGTGTTCCGAGTTTAGATAGTTAAGAAAAATGTTTACGTGTGCGGGGTGTTTAAAAAGGAGAAAAGTGTCATCGATGTATCGACGATAATGAACGGGTTTAAATTCAGGCGGACATTGTTCAAGCCAGTTCTGTTCGTGATAGCAAAGGGATGAATTTGCGTAGGAAGGGCCTAATGGGGAACCCATCGCTACACCGTCTGTTTGGCTGTATAAGCAATCATCAAACGTAAAAACCGAGTGATGGGCTGCAATCTCAAGTAATTTTTTAAAGTTAGTTTTTGATAGGCCAAATTCGTTGAGATGTGTGCTGTTTAGATTGTTGACTATTAAATCTGTGGTTTCATGAAGTATGTGTGTGTGTGTGTTTATACACACACACACAGTCGATGTCGACTATGGCATTATTGTCTCTGATAGTAAGGATGGTTATGATTATGTAAAGGATAATAATACAAAGATAATGATGCTAAGGATAATAATACAAAGATAATGATAATAAATATGAGGAGGGTGATAACGATTGTTATGATAAAACAATGATATACATATGACGATGATAATGATGACGATAATGAACACAAAGATAATGAAGATCATGATGCGAAGAATGCAAAAGATGATAATGCTATACCTGTGACAATAGAATTAGTGCAAACAATGAAAAAACAGCGATAAGGAGAATGAAAATGATAAAAATATTAGCATTACATTAATTTCAATATTTTACTATATGCTACAATGACAGTGATATTGCGGTGTAATTCTAGCCTAGCAACAGCGTTGATGATAAGCTTGATAGATATTGGTGGGATGATAATAATGATGATAACTTGCGTCAACTTCTGTCATCAACAAAATGGCGGCTCTTCAGTGGGTATTTTGTCGACTTGCTATCACAGACCCTCGACTTCGTAGCTTTAGTAATAACTCCAGCTAAAATTCATGAAATACCAGTAAGTTTATAGCAAAGCGACATCCCGGATAATAAAACGAACTGAAATTGTAGTTATCAGCACGGTAAGATAACGTTTTAGGCGAGCATTTATAGTGAAATGATATGAAGGCATGACTGACATCAAATTCATTATTGTTTTCCTGTCTGTATAGCTATATGTAATTCATGATAATACATTAATCAGGTTGCAAAGAAAAACTGTCACAATGTAAGAATTATCAGCTAAAGTTACAGCATTTTCTGTTAAGTTTCACTTCTCTGTCACTCTCATCTCCCGCATTATCCTATATTCGTTTAGTCCCTATACTTTTTTCTATTATTCTTTTATTTTATCTAATCTCCTCGTTTGCTTTTCCACACATGCTTCTTATCTCTGAATTTATTATTTTCATTCTCTCTCCTTCCTTCCTCCTATATTCGCTCGGTTTCCCGCTCTGTTCAAAATTTCTTTATTTTTCGTGTTTTTTCTTCGTCCACTTACATCAAATCAGCATTCCCTCACATTCCATTTGATTCTCTTTGTATAATAATGACGATGATGATAATAACAAAAATTACAACAATAATAATGATAGTGATAATAATAATAATAATACAATTAATAACGATAATAATGATAACAATAATGCTAATACCAACAATAATAATAATAAAAACAATGATGAAAATAATAATAACAATAATGATAATAATAAAAATATTATTATAATTATAATAATGGTAATAATAGTAATGATAATAGTTATGCTAATAATAATAATAATGATAATAATAATAATAAAAATAATAAGGATATTAATGAAGACAATAATAATAATAATAATGATAATAGTAATAATAATAATAATAATAATAATAATAATAATGATAATAATTGATATTATCATTATTGTTATTATTACAAAAATAATAATAATAATGATAATAATAATAATCTTCATCTTCATAATAATTATTATTATTACAACAATAATAATCATAATAATAATAATCACAATAATAATAATTATTATTATCATTACAATAATAATAATTATTATTATCATTACAATAATAATAATACTAATATTAGTCATAATTATAAGCGAGGCGTTACTTTATAATTGTCTATATTTGAGACTGGAGAAAAGATAGTGGAATGACAAAGTTTTCCCCTAAAATACAAACATTTTCTTTGAACGCAAAATACATGAGTGGAGAAATATAACGCAACGAAAAGGTTTCCCCTAAAAGAATTAAACGTTTTCTCTAAGCACAATGAAGCGCTGTCGTTTTCTTCGGCCATTAAAATAAAGGGATAACTTGCTTTATAATTCCGGCGGGGTAGGCGGTGTGTGTCTTTCTCCGAGTTGGCAATATAAAAGCCCCGATTTTGCTGGAACTTTTCAGATCCTTGTGGCAGCATCGGTATCGTCTCTGACTCCCAGTTCCAGGGCCCGGGATCGAGACCAGAGTTAACCCTCTTTGACTTAGGGAAAAGTTAACAGGTGTTTCACGACACCTGCTCGTGTTTGGCGGTTCACGAGTGTTCTCCACGGAGATAACGTCCCCCTCTC